>NW_026862639.1:0-289272 GCF_026571515.1 Ruditapes philippinarum
ATTTTTTAACCTTTTAAATGTGATCTTATTTTAAAGAGAAATTTAACTTACATTAATATGTGTCTCATTATATTTACTTACATATAACCTTTATCAAAAAATGTATTTACTACATGATGTTATGTTGACGTACCTGTGTTAATTAAGAAGTTCATATTGTATAGTTACAAAGATGGACCTGTGTTGAGTTGTTTATATTGTAAAGTTACAAAGATGGACCTGTGTTGAGTTGTTTATATTGTAAAGTTACAAAGATGGACCTGTGTTGAGGTGTTTATATTGTAAAGTTACAAAGATGGACCTGTGTTGAGGTGTTTATATTGTGTAGTTACAAAGATGGACCTGTGTTGAGTTGTTTATATTGTAAAGTTACAATGATGGACCTGTATTGAGGTGTTTATATTGTAAAGTTACAAAGATGGACCTGTGTTGAGTTGTTTATATTGTAAAGTTACAAAGATGGACCTGTGTTGAGGTGTTTATACATGTTTGTATTGTGTAGTTACAAAGATGGACCTGTGTTGAGTTGTTTATATTGTAAAGTTACAATGATGGACCTGTATTGAGGTGTTTATATTGTAAAGTTACAAAGATGGACCTGTGTTGAGTTGTTTATATTGTAAAGTTACAAAGATGGACCTGTGTTGACAACTCAATGTCTGTTTACAAAGATAGACATGTATTGTATATTCCATGGACAGTGGCAAATAATTATATGACATGTCAACCATGATATAGTTTTTCCCACACTTTTCTACATATTGTAAATTATTTGAACTATTTTAAGATAAATACATATCACAAATATAATTATTTATTACTCATTTGACTTGCAAAGATTTTTGTATTCTTTTTAAAGATCTTTTTACTGCTGTTTTCTTCCTTGTCTTACATAGATAAACCTCATCTGATTTTCCTTTTACTTTCACATAGAGTTGAAATAGACAAGAGATGTGAATTATTATTCCTAGAACAAACAATTCTCAGGTGTTTTATTCTGTATTTAAAGTGATGGTGGGTGATAGTATATTCATAGCTGGATTTGTTTTTGTCCCCCGCCTTTTTTCTTTCGCCTTTTCAAAGAAAAAAGGGGGATATAGAAATTGGCTCTGTCCGTCTGTCCGTCCATCACACTTTTGTGTCCGGTCTATAACTTTGTCATTTATTAAAGGAATCTGAAATAACTAGGGACAAATGTTTGTTATAATAAGACGATGTGTCATGCACAACAACCAGACCCTTACCTCCAGGGTCAAGGTCGCACTTGCTCATTCAAGGTCAACATTGTCTATTTGAGGGTAAATGTCGTGTCTGGTCCATAACTTTTTAGCTCTCCTGTAACAAAGTGACATGGTGAGCTTTTGTGATCGCTTTTCGTCCGGCGTCCGTCCGGCCAGCGTCTGTCCGTTCGTAAACTTTTACTTTAAATGACATGTCCTCATAAACCACAAAGCTAATTTCATCCAAACTTCACAGGAATTTCCTTTGGTGGTCACCTTTAAAAATTGTTCAAAGAATTTAATTCCACGCAGAACTCTGGTTGCCATGGCAACTGAAAGAAAAAACTTTAAATATCTTCTTTTAAAGAACCCAAAGAGCTAGAGCTAAAATATTTAGCATGAAACATCTTCTAGTGAGTGTCTACCAAGTTTGTTCAAATGAAAGCCCTGGGGTCAAAATTGGCCCCGCCCCAGGGGGTCATTGATTCTCCCTATATGCATATAGTAAAACTTAAAAAATCTTCTTTTAAAGAACCCAAAAAGCTAAATCTAAGATATTTAGCATGAGACATCTTCTAGTGAGTGTCTACCAAGTTTGTTCAAATAAAAGCCCTGGGGTCAAAATTGGCCCCGCCCAAGGGGGTCATTGATTTTCTCTATATGCATAGCGGTGGGGAGAAAAGGTCATTGTTTTTCATTATATGTGTGTAGTAAAAACTTAACATCATGAAACATCTAATGGGTGTCTTCCAAGTTTGTTCAAATAAAAGCCCTGTGGTTTAAACTGGTGCCGCTCCGAGGGCCTATATATAGGTGAGCGACCTCAGGGCCATCATGGCCCTCTTGTTTATTTTTGAAGGGATTCATTGATTTTCCCTATATGCATATAGTAAAAACTTAAAAATCTTCTTTTAAAGAACTCAAAGAGCTAGAGCTAAGATATTTAGCATGAGACATGTTCTAATGGATGTCTACCAAGTTTGTTCAAATAAGAGCCCTGGGGGTCAAAATTGGCCCCGCCCCGTCATTGATTCCTTATATGTGTATAGCAACAACTTAAAAAATCTTCTTGAAAAAAAACCAAATGGCTAGAGTTTAGATACTAAGCATGAAACATCTTCTAGTGAGTATCTACAAAGTTTGTTCAAATAAAAGCCCTGGCCCTGCCCCAGGGGTGTCAGTGTTTTTAACTATATGTGTAAAGAAAAAACTTTAAAAAATCTTCTTTTAAAAAACCCAACGAACTAGACCTCAGATGTTTAGCATGAAACATCTTCTTATGGGTGTCTACCAAGTTTGTTCAAATAAAAGCCCTGGGGTTTAAACTGGCCCCGCTTTTGGGGCCTATATACAGGTGAGCGACTTCAGGGCCATCATGGCCCTCTTGTTGTACTTCTTACTTTGATTTTTTTTCATATAAATAAAAGTAAAAATAAGTAGAGATTTACAAGATTAAATTATTTGTCATGTTGTTTCAGTTACTAGGGCGGTCAATGAATATGTTCAGTTAAGGTTTGTTATATTATACTAATAATTGTTTTGTTACAACATATGTTATATGTTGTAATTTGGTATAATTATATAGAGGATATTGAATGAGTGTAGGTTTAATACTAAATTTATTGAACGAGTTGAATAAAATAATATTGTTTTATTCAACGATTTAGTATTGAATCTACACAAATATAATATTCTATTTATCACATATATAAAATAATAATGGTAAACTGTTAAAAGGAGTAGTTTTTCATAGACGCGCCTTTAGTCTTACGCTAACATTAGCGCGCTTTAATGCTATCTTTATATATAGAGCAAATGATGTCACGTCAAAGTGTTATTACACTAGTGTAATATCGTTTTTATTAAATGGCTTTATTACACTCCTGTGCTGTGGTTTATGTGATAAATTTTGATATTGGTATGTTGTAACAATGATTAAACAAGTGTCTTTTTGTGTGTTGTAACAATATAAAAATGTCTTATTCTTCTCATCTTAATACAAGATGACAGGTGCTTCACCTATTACATACTAATCAAACTTAAATGCTTCACAAGATGATGTTAGAATATTATAAAAATTGCTTATGTTTGATGTCTTTATATTGTAACAACCTTTTTATGTTTGTACTGTAAAATCAGTTTTATTAATTGGGCATAATATTTTGTGGATAGGTCAATCCACAAATTTGGGTTCCAACAAAATTCTATTTTGTCTGTTGTAGAATTATTTATATTACATTATATGCAGTGTCCTTTTTTTTTTCAAAAACAGACATTTTCAAATTTAAAAACCTGTGAAAAATGTCCTTTTGACAAAAGCACAAAATTTTATGACCATGAAATTGAGTGAATTTACAGTAGTTTTAGTTTATTTTAGATTGTTTAGGTTGATTGTCAAGTTTCTGGCACTAGTCTTGATTTAAATGAATCCCGAGTCAACTTCCTGTAACTAGCCATTATTTGTGTTATACAGGAACACATGTATATGTTTCCAGTAAGGTTGAAGTCCATGATTCCATGGCAGATACAGTACTTGTTAGGCTTGTGTTCCTCTCGTCTTATGTATATATTATATATATAATATATATATATATATTTATATAGATGTATATATATATATATATATAATTCTGTGCTTTTCTAAACCATTTAAGTTTATTTATCTTTTGTTTAATATTAAATAATTACATATGACATAGGTGCTATGTTTTCTATGATAAGATTTTATTGTTATAATATTATTATAATAAATCTGGTCTGTTCCTTATTTTCATGCTCCACCAATTCATCAAAGATGTAGCTCTTGTAATGGGACATAACTATGTTTATATTGCTTGAATGTTAATTATTGTATATGAGACCATTTGTCTTGCCAATAATGTTAAAATTATCATTCAATAATCTCTTGGAAAATCAAGAACAGACTAACTATCCAGCACTCATTTATTATATACATGTATAACAACTGTGTCAAATAAATACATTCCCAGTCTGCTGAATTAATGTTGCTAAGATTGGGAACAAAACATTGTTAAATAAAACTTTAAAAAAGGGATTATAAGAACTAAGACCTAATTGTAATAATATATATCGTGTTATGTTTCCCTTTTGTTTAGATTTCTAGTTATGTAACTGTCAACTTAAGTAACTGTTAACCTTACACCTTAATAGTAATATTTTGTTTGTATTTTTTAGATTTAGAAAATTTACTTTTATTCTGCTAACACAAAAAGTTGCATGACTCTGATGTAACTGTTATTTATACAAGTTCATAAATATAAATAAGTTTAAGTTGTAGACATATCAGGTTAGTTCGTTATTTGTATTTTGTTATTGTTAGAAAATTGAAGACATGTAGAAGCTTAATGTAGTCTTGATATTTATGCCCCCACAAAGTGGGGGCATATAGCATTGCACTTGTTTGTCCGTCGGTCGGTCCGTCTGTCCGTCCGTACGTCCCGAAATCTTGTGAACGCAACTCCTGTTAAACCGGATGGCAGATTTTGCTTAAACTTTCAGGGATGAACAAACTTAATGTGTAGATGGTAAGGAAGGAATTTTTGCTGCGACCAAATTTAACAGAATTATGGCCCTTTGTTGATTTTTAGTTTTCAACTTGTGGCACATGTAGTCCAAAAAATATTTGACCTAGAGTCATACGATTGACAGAAAAGTGGCGTGTGGGGGCATCCGTGTCCTATGGACACATTTCTAGTTTTTTCTTGATTTAGAACTGACAATTTATACCTGTGTCTAGTGTTTTATTTTTGTATTTTAATGTTTTACTTGATAATGTGATTCAGAATACATGTGTTTTATAAGACATATTTTATGCTTGAATTTTAAAATAATGCCTTTTCCTTAACTTGCTGTATTTGGAAATATGTTATTGATATAATTAAAATATGTGTTGTTATAAAATACATGTATACAGTTTTGTTATCATTCTAATCATGGAAATGTTTATGCCCATTGTTCCATTGAGCAAGAAACTTTACACTCATTGTTTAGTATTGTCTGGTTCCAGTTTTGTTGAGTAAGAAACTTTACTCTCATTGCTAAGTACTGTTGGTTCCAGTTTTGTTGAGTAAGAAACTTTACTCTCATTGCTTAGTGCTGTCTGGTTCCAGTTTTGTTGAGTAAGAAACTTTACACTGATTGCTTAGTGCTGTCTGGTTCCAGTTTTGTTGAGTAAGAAACTTTACTCTCATTGCTTAGTGCTGTCTGGTTCCAGTTTTGTTGAGTAAGAAACTTTACTCTCATTGCTAAGTACTGTTGGTTCCAGTTTTGTTGAGTAGAAACTTTACTCTCATTGCTTTAGTGCTGTCTGGTTCCAGTTTTGTTGAGTAAGAAACTTTACACTGATTGCTTAGTGCTGTCTGGTTCCAGTTTTGTTGAGTAAGAAACTTTACTCTCATTGCTTAGTGCTGTCTGGTTCCAGTTTTGTTGAGTAAGAAACTTTACTCTCATTGCTTAGTACTGACTGGTTCCAGTTTTGTTGAGTAAGAAACTTTACTCTCATTGCTAAGTACTGTTGGTTCCAGTTTTATTGAGTAAGAAAATTTACTCTCATTGTTTAGTACTGACTGGTTCCAGTTTTGTTGAGTAAGAAACTTTACACTGATTGCTTAGTACTGGTTGGTTCCAGTTTTGTTGAGTAAGAAACTTTACTCTCATTGCTTAGTGCTGTCTGGTTCCAGTTTTGTTGAGTAAGAAACTTTACTCTCATTGCTTAGTGCTGACTGGTTCCAGTTTTGTTGAGTAAGAATCTTTACTCTCATTGTTTAGTACTGACTGGTTCCAGTTTTGTTGAGTTAGAAACTTTACTCTCATTGCTTAGTACTGTCTGGTTCCAGTTTTGTTGAGTAAGAAACTTTACTCTCATTGCTTAGTGCTGACTGGTTCCAGTTTTGTTGAGTAAGAATCTTTACTCTCATTGTTTAGTACTGACTGGTTCCAGTTTTGTTGAGTAAGAATCTTTACTCTCATTGTTTAGTACTGACTGGTTCCAGTTTTGTTGAGTTAGAAACTTTACTCTCATTGCTTAGTGCTGACTGGTTCCAGTTTTGTTGAGTAAGAAACTTCACACTAATTGCTTAGTACTGTTTGGTACCAGTTTTGTTGAGTAAGAAACTTTACTCTCATTGCCTAGTACTGACTGGTTCCAGTTTTGTTGAGTAAGAAACTTTACACTGATTGCTTAGTACTGGTTGGTTCCAGTTTTGTTGAGTAAGAAACTTTACTCTTATTGCTTAGTGCTGTCTGGTTCCAGTTTTGTTGAGTAAGAAACTTTATTCTCATTGCTTAGTACTGACTGGTACCAGTTTGTTGAGTAAGAAACTTTATTCTCATTGCTTAGTACTGACTGTGTACCAGTTTTGTTGAGTAAGAAAACTTTACTCTCATTGCTTAGTGCTGACTGGTTCCAGTTTTGTTGAGTAAGAAACTTTACTCTCATCGTTTAGTACTGACTGGTTCCAGTTTTGTTGAGTAAGAAACTTTACTCTCATTGCTTAGTACTGTCTGGTTCCAGTTTTTGTTGAGTAAGAAACTTTATTCTCATTGCTTAGTACTGACTGGTACCAGTTTTGTTGAGTAAGAAACTTTACTCTCATTGCTTAGTGCTGACTGGTTCCAGTTTTGTTGAGTAAGAAACTTTACTCTCATCGTTTAGTACTGACAGGTTCCAGTTTTGTTGAGTAAGAAACTTTACTCTCATTGCTTAGTACTGTCTGGTTCCAGTTTTTGTTGAGTAAGAAACTTTATTCTCATTGCTTAGTACTGACTGGTACCAGTTTTGTTCAGTAAGAAACTTTACTCTCATTGCTTAGTGCTGACTGGTTCCAGTTTTGTTGAGTAAGAAACTTTACTCTCATCGTTTAGTACTGACTGGTTCCAGTTTTGTTGAGTAAGAAAACTTTACTCTCATTGCTTAGTACTGTCTGGTTCCAGTTTTGTTGAGTAAGAAACTTTACACTGATTGCTTAGTACTGACTGGTTCCAGTTTTGTTGAGTAAGAATCTTTACTCCTCATTGCTTAGTACTAACTGGTTCCAGTTTTGTTGAGTACTAAAGCCAAATCTCTCTACTCTACATTGTGCTGTAGCTATACTGCTCTACGCGCTATACCAGTACTTTGTGTGAGTAGAGTACCAGCCTTTACCACTACGATATTAGCAATGAAGTAAACTGATGTTAACCTGCGAACCATTAGGATCTCCTCAGGGTGGATATTCCATAAGCCTCCTGAATAACTTTACACCGTCTAATATGCGTTCCGCGAAGAGTACTTACGTCCTAAGGAATATCCACAGTAATATTGCTTGAAGAAGATGGTCAGAACCAAAAAGAATATATACTTGTAAAGCGGGATAATACATTTCGTCTATCTAGATAAAAACTCGAGACTGGTTCCAAGTATCTAGTTTTGATTGACTAAGCGTTAGAGAAGGATCGTTTCATCAATCATTGCGATTCTTAGCTATCAACAAGACATGGGAACTCCAGTCACACGCTTTTGTTGAGTAAGCTAAGAGAACTACTTTACTGTAGACAATGTTTATTATACTGTCTGGTTCCAGTTTTGATTTGAGTAAGAAACTTTACTCTCATTGCTTAGTACTGTCTGTTCCAGTTTTGTTGAGTAAGAAACTTTACACTGATTGCTTAGTACGCGGTTGGTTCCAGTTTTGTTGAATAACTTCAGTCATTGCTTAGTACTGTCTGGTTCCAGTTTTGTTGAGTATGAAAAACTTTGCACTCATTGCTTAGTACTAACTGATTCCAGTTTTGTTGAGTTATAAACTTTACTCTCATTGCTCAGTACTGACTGGTTCCAGTTTTGTTGAGTAAGAATCTTTACTCTCCCATTGTTTAGTACTGTCTGGTTCCAGTTTTTGTTGAGTAAGAAAACTTTACTCTCATTGCTTAGTACTGTCTGGTTCCAGTTTTGTTGAAGTAAGAAACTTTACACTGATTGCTTAGTACTGGTTTGGTTCCAGTTTTGTTGAATAACTTTCAGTCATTGCTTAGTACTGTCTGGTTCCAGTTTTGTTGAGTAAGAAACTTTACTCTCATTGCTTAGTACTAACTGATTCCAGTTTTGTTGAGTTAGAAACTTTATTCTCATTGCTTAGTACTGTCTGGTTCCAGTTTTGTTGAGTAAAATCTTTGCACTCATTGCTTAGTACTAACTGATTCCAGTTTTGTTGAGTAAGAAACTTTACTCTCATCGTTTAGTACTGACTGGTTCCAGTTTTGTTGAGTAAGAAACTTTACACTGATTGCTTAGTACTGGTTGGTTCCAGTTTTGTTGAGTAAGAAACTTTACTCTCATTGCTTAGTACTGTCTGGTTCCAGTTTTGTTGAGTAAGAAACTTTACACTGATTGCTTAGTACTGGTTGGTTCCAGTTTTGTTGAATAACTTTCAGTCATTGCTTAGTACTGTCTGGTTCCAGTTTTGTTGAGTAAAAAACTTTGCACTCATTGCTTAGTACTAACTGATTCCAGTTTTGTTGAGTTAGAAACTTTACTCTCATTGCTTAGTACTGACTGGTTCCAGTTTTGTTGAGTAAGAAACTTTGCACTGATTGCTTAGTACTAACTAGTTCCAGTTTTGTTGAGTAAGAAACTTTACTCTCATTGCTTAGTACTGACTGGTTCCAGTTTTGTTGAGTAAGAAACTTTACTCTCATTGCTTAGTACTGACTGGTTCCAGTTTTGTTGAGTAAGAAAACTTTACTCTCATTGCTTAGTACTGACTGGTTCCAGTTTTGTTGAGTAAGAAACTTTGCACTCATTGTTTAGTACTGACTGGTTCCAGTTTTGTTGAGTAAGAAACTTTGCACTCATTGTTTAGTACTGACTGGTTCCAGTTTTGTTGAGTAAGAAACTTTACTCTCATTGCTTAGTACTGACTGGTTCCAGTTTTGTTGAGTAAGAAACTTTACTCTCATTGCTCAGTACTGACTGGTTCCAGTTTTGTTGAGTAAGAATCTTTACTCTCATTGCTTAGTACTGACTGGTTCCAGTTTTGTTGAGTAAGAAACTTTACTCTCATTGCTTAGTACTGACTGGTTCCAGTTTTGTTGAGTAAGAAACTTTACTCTCATTGCTAAGTACTGATTAGTTGCAGGAACGGATATAAACTTGTGATAGATTTCTACAAGTGGAAAACAATTTAAAAGTCTTAAAAACATTAACAATAAAAACACCAACAATATTACACAAACATTTAAAGGGAGACTCTGGCAAAATTTTCATTTTTTCGTTTTGAATTTTTCATTCATTACTCTGTACATGGCCTCAAAATGAATATACTAGGCAGTCGCAGGAACTATAAAGTATTAAATGATAGTTTTCTAACCTGACCCACAGCGTTAAGAATTTTTAATAGTTGTCAAAACGTTAAAGAACATGTCAAATGAATGACTTAGACTCGTTTCAATCATACAATATCCACCAGTACGTGTATCTGTTATTGTAACTTCCTGAGTTTGTTCAAGTCACAAAAAAACCTACTCCTCCTAAATTTTGTTCATTATAATTATATTAGATATTTTTACGATTCAAACCAAAAAAAAAATATTTAGAATTTAATACAGAAATTCATGCTGTGCTTTTAAAAATTCCATTTTAGCGTGATTTGAGTTCATAATATCATTTTAATATTTTTTGCCATTAATTTGTATGAGTATCCCTTTAATGTTGTAGTTTAATACATTGCTAAAATACTCAATTCCATTAGCATTTTATATTTCTATAAAAATGAAAACATAATACCAAATTGTACAACCATACGTCCAGAACTGACCCTTTTTTTTACAAAAGAAATGTTTTGAAATAAAACCATGTTGGAAACAAATGATATAAAAGCAATAAACTTATCCATGCACATGGAATATGCTCTAAACACAACACCCTTAAATATATAAATGTACATATATAAGTGTTTGTTGAATACAAGTAGCGCCTGCAACTATTCTAGCTGCTTGATTAAGAACGGACTCTATTGCCTTATTTAGTTCTTCAGTTAAGTTATCCTAAACTACATCAGCATATTCAAGAAGTTGGCGGACGAAAGAATAATACATGCGTTCTAAACTTATTCGTGATAAAAGAAGTTTAAAACTTCTGAGTAACACAGTTCTTTTCCAAGCCTTAGAAATAGATGAATGTGGTTTTTCCTAACGGGTATCATGAGATATGTTTATGTGAAGGTTAGTGAAGATATAAGTCACTTATGATGTCATTGATATAGACAGGAAACAAAAGAGGACCAAGAGTTGAACCTTGAGGGACACCTGCGGAGATAGAAACCCATGCTGAGGATACATTTCGGTACTGGACTCTTTGTCGCCTGGAAGACAAATAGGGGGAGAACCATCGAAGAAGCGATCCATTTACATCCAATGAAGTTTGTAGTGAAGACCTTGTACCATACTCGATGAACAGCCTTCGAGATGTCACAAAATACAGCCCTAATCTCTTTACCCTGATCGAGAGCTTGACAAATATCATTGTATAGGTAAACTAGTTGATTCAATGTTGAGTCACCTCTTATAAAATCTGATTGGTGAGGAGTCAGCAAATTATTAGTGACAAGATGATTGTACAGATACTTAAGGACAGATCTTTCCATACAGCTTACCAATGAAATAGAGCGGCAAATTTGGGAATTGATGGATCAGATTTCATTAGCAAGTTTCCAGGGTGTATAGCAAAGGTAGAAGAGCATAAAAGTTTGTTAAAATAGGCGGTGAGTAGACCGGCTAAAACATGTGCAAGTTTTCGAAGTAATTTAGGGCTAACAAAGTCTTGGCCACATGCTTTTGAGGGATTTATTTAAGATAGCGAGTCAGTCACATCATGTTGCTTAATGCAGATGTTCGATAGAACCGGTGTGATTGTCACTCACGCCCGTTTAACTCACAACGAGTGAAAAATGTCCATCGGTAAAAATGTTGTGAGCAACTTCCGTTCCTCGTTGTGAGCACCCATCTTTGACGTGTGACACGATAAACAAGGTGACTTTTTCATAATTTTTGAAGATTACAGACGTTTATGTAAAAATATCGGAATGCAGTTAGCTAGCGATGTGTTTTCCGAGTATGCACATGTAAAGATATTGTCTGTTGGTGGACAATTTGATGGAAATACCGTGCGACGCAGTCACTCGGGGTAGCTGGAAAAACTGGAGACAATTTCTCTTTGGACCTAATTTAACATTGAAAACGTCGATTCTGGTGACGTTTTGTGCATTCTTACCTAAAACAGATGCCCACAAGTCTTCAGCGTAAATTATTATCTGAAAGTCTTCATAGAAACGAAGATATACCCTTTTTGCTTTAATCCTCGTTGTGAGCACCATAACCTCGTTGTGAGCAAGACAAGCGCAGTGCGTGTATGGTTTTAATATGTAATTCAGATGGTGAAAATATAATTTTCAATCTACCACAGCAATTAAAACGTTTTTGCACAGCAGCATTTCTTTGCAAGACGTCGTGCATACCCCAAAGGGAGGCATATTAGTTTTGAACTGTCCGTCTGTCAGTCCGAGCAAATATTTGATATTTATGAGCTTCATTCCGTAGTTAAATAAAGAACAAAAACTCATAAGATTCAAATTAAGAGCTATTTTTTGAGCTAATTTTGCTAATTGACGTTGGTCCAGGTGGTGTTTATGAGCTGATTTGCCTCATAAATATCAAAAGTTGGTACGTCCGTCAATCTGTCCGAAAACTTTTACATTGGCCTTAACTTCCTTATTAGTAAACGGATTTGATTCATATTTGAACACAACATCCCTTAGCACCTTCCTACGGACCTGTATTTTTTTTACCTTGACCCCTGAATGGCCTTTACCTTGAAGGTCAAATTGTCCAAAAACATTTAAGATTGGCCATAATGTCCTGGCATAATGTTTTGGCACAACACATCTTTGGACAAGGCCTTTCAACTATCCTATATTATTTTGACATTGACCCCTGAATGACCTTCACCTTGAAGGTCAAATTGTCCAAAAACTTAAAAAATTGGTCATAACTTCCTTATTAGTAAACGGATTCTACTCATATTTTGAAAAAAAACACCCCTAGGCAAGATCTTCAAACTGATCAGTATTTTTTTTTATCTTGTACCGTGAATGACCTTCTAGAACATCCAAAAACTTTAACATTGGTCATCACTTCTTTATAAGTAAGTTGATTTAATTCATATTAGGACACAATGCCCCTTTGGACAAGACCTTCCAACTGACCTATATTTATTTCACCTTGACATTGAATTACCTTCACATTGAAGATCTACTTGTCCAAAAACAAATAATCTATCTGGTCCATAAATCAAAGGACAAATCACCACTTCAGGGGCATTGTCAACTTACCGTGATAGTTCTTGTTTTACATAACTTGGTCAGTCTTCAGCTCAGGATAAACACGTGTATGTGTGTATCACACAGACTGTGAAATTGTTGAAATATTCATAAACTCCCGTGATGTTCACTCGAGCCTAACTAGAGTATACGAAATAAAATACCTGATTTACCTACACTGATTAGTTCTTCTGTTAATCTGATGACTTGTGAATATGAAGAATAATTTTCAAAAAAAATTTTAAAAAGAAAAAGAAGAACTATTGCAAAGAAAAACTATTGTACAAAAACATTTGATTGCTTTTGGTAGATTGAAAATTGTATTCTTGCCATTTGAATTACATATTAAAACCAGACAAGCACTGCGCTTGTCTTGCTCACAACGAGGTTATGGTGCTCACAACGAGGATTAAAGCAAAAAGGGTATACATATCTACGTTTCTATGAAGACTTTCAGATAATAATTTACGCTGAAGACTTGTGGGCATCTGTTTTAGGTTAGAATGCACAAAACGTCACCAGAATCGACGTTTTCGATGTTAAATAAGGTCCAAAGAGAAGTTGTCTCCAGTTTTCCAGCTACCCCGAGTGACTGCGTCGCACGGTATTTCCATCAAATTGTCCACCAACAGACAATATCTTTACATGTGCATACTCGGAAAACACATCGCTAGCTAACTGCATTCCGATATTTTTACATAAATGTCTGTAATCTTCAAAAATTATGAAAAAGTCACCTTGTTTATCGTGTCACTCGTCATAGATGGGTGCTCACAACGAGGAACGGAAGTTGCTCACAACATTTTTACCGGTGGACATTTTTCACTCGTTGTGAGTTAAACGGGCGTGGTCACTGTAGGGGGAGGAAGTGATGAATCTTTATCGTCTGCTTATAAAATCGTTCAGAATTTCTACCTTATCTTGATTGGTTGTTGCGATAACATTATTGTAATTTAATGAAGGTATTGATTTTGACGACTGCTTCTTTGTCAGTTTGACTTCCTGTAAAATTTACATTAAAGAAGAATATTCATTGGTAATTTTTAAAAAATTACAAAATGAAATCTAGGAATCTCATTGGTCATTCTGATTTAAAATGTAAAACATTTTAAGATATTTCTATACAAAAATGTTAAAGGATAGTTCTTGCCATTACAAAATAAAAGTAAAGGATAGTTCTAAAATAAAATGTACAGGATAGTTCTTTAACTTTCTAGTTAAATTGTTCAGATATTTAAGTCCTGTTTAACAATATTTCCTCCCACAAAAGATTTTACACAGCATTCAGATCTCTATTTTCTAGTGAACAATTTATTTTAGGGAAGAACTTACTGAGTTTTTTTTTTTACGCAAGATTTGAGTTTTAAATTTTGTCCAAATGAACGAGAAATATATCAAAACTTATCAGGTACCCTGTTCAAAAGTGTCTAGACGTTAGAATATATGATTATTGATGTATTCTAGTGATGTAATGTTTATAATTTTCATATATTTTTGCATGTTAATCTAGTATCTAAAAAAATAATGATTGATGTTAGAAAATATATAAGTTCACTTACCGAAACACGACAAGTTCTGTTAGAAACATATTCATCTTAAAGTGTTCCATTTTTAAGAAGAAATTATAATGCCATTGTTCAAGCTATTCTTACATTTCTTTGCATGGAAAACTAAGAACTAATATATTCAAGTTAGCCGGTTTTACTTCGGACGAGTATTTTTTTAAAGACACTTTTTTGTGTTTTGCTACATTTTTATCATTCTTTATTACTTATATTATATGAGTTTATTTTTTCATTTAGTTTATTTTGACAAACATTAATCTGGATTTTCTAATTAGTGCAGTGACATCGTTTCTAGTTTTTCTAAATCGGTATTGTTTTGTTTGGCTTTTTTGTGAAGTTTGGCTCGTTTTCTGATTAATTTACAAATACAAATGTATCGTTATTCATCCAATTGAATACTTTTTCCTTTATATAGAAACTAAATATATTACAAAATTTACTTTAAAGAAAACAACAACAACAACAGCAAAAACGAAAACAAAAAAAAAACATTTTATTAGCGCCACTTGCAGGGGTTTTGGTATGAGTACGCATTTTTCTATCCGATAACAGATAACGTACGTTACATACCGGTTTACTTTTGACTCTAAATTAAGACCTTTTTAATAAGTCATCGATACCTTCCAATTGTTTTAGCAGCAATCATTTAGATACGTTTGGCATTTAAAAAAACCATTCGACGCCAATAAGATAAACAGACTTTAGTGTAACTAACTTAACATTAAATTTGTATAGCCTGAAATACAACTATTCTCTACAGCGAATATGTTTTATTTGCTAATACAACCGGCCACGTGGAGTATACCTCTATATTCTGTGAGAGTTTAAACACATGAAATAAACCAGTACAGTGCTTTAATCGGATAAAAAATATTTGTAGAACTTATTTAAAAAAGGTCTGTTTTACGTTTTATAAGTGAAAAGTCAAGACAGAGTAAATTAACAACATTAGCTGTTAAATATCGATTATAAAGAAAACATTATGACGAAGGAAAAGTTACACAATGTCGATACTGAGGAACAATTAGAGCCTTTAAACACAGAAACTGGATCTAAAAAACCCTTAAAGAAGCGACAAGCATGGGATTCTAAATGGCAGTATATATTTATGGTGATCAGTTATGCTGTGGGATTAGGAAATGTTTGGAGATTTCCGTATTTAGTCCAGCAACACGGCGGCGGTATGTCTATTTTAATCTACGCTGCTAATTGCAATATGCATGCGTTTCCTTGGAAACGCTTCTAAATAATTATTCACTAGAAATGCTATTGCAAATGGACTGATTTCGTTCTACAGCAACATCAATTTATATTATATTTGTAGTTTGCGCCATCTTTACAAACCTCGCCGTAATACTCTGTTAAAATCGATGGATACTTGTGTGTATGGTGACCGATTTTATAAAATATGCAGAGCTTTTGTGTTTATAAACACGTGTTAAATTACACGTTTTCTCCTTCAAGATTTATAAAATGTTGATTATATCTGTAAAAATGGCGCGTAAATATTGTGTGTTTTTATACATATACGTTAATAAGTCATTGAAGACAAGATAGTGAAATCTAAACATTCTAATAATAATAATAATCAAGTTTAAACGTACGAAGTATAATATTACATTAATTGACACTTAATATTACAACGAGAAATAAGTGCATTTCGTCATATATTTGGCTTCATTTCAAGTTTAATTAAAACCAGATATGCAAAATGTTAACATTTTACGGATTTTGTGTTACTTTAATGTACCGTTTAATGAATGATGTTAATAACATACCTATAACAATAACCATATATCATTAAACATTCTTGGGTGACACTAATTGTGCCTGTTTGTTTTTTTACATTAGGTTAACAAACTTAAAATCAACAACAACAACAAAACACCCACAAAAGTCAAATCAACTATATTTATTAAACATGTACACATGTAAGTAAGCTAATGACTCCAGTTCATGAAAGCAACGTGCATACAATGATACCATTGAATTATTAAACCAATAAAAACTCGTGCAGAACATCACCTTTCTGTAAATAAAACGAGCAATTTATATCTGTACTTAAACGTGATCTTCGCCAATGTCATAGTTGTTATTATTTCCATGCGCATGTATAAATGATCTTTATATTTAGATTGTGTATCATTTTCTACACAGACAACAAAAAGCAGAATATATATTTCCTAGAACTGTGGTACAGCATAGATTGATAAGCCACCGAGATTTTACACCACACCAACACGTGGAATTATTTTCCTAGAGAAAAGTCACAATATATCACGGCTGAAGCATCAGTGTTCCTATCTAAACACGTGCACGCATGTTTGACCTTGATACTGAAATATTGAACATTGGTACAATAAACAACAACTATTAATAAAACTTTGTAATTAATGTTCATACTTTAAAATAAGATTGATTAAAAAAAAGAACAGCATTTTTCACATTTTTCTCTAAATCGGTTTTTTATGTATATAGGTTTGTGTTTATTAGTAAACATTTACAAAATTAAATTCAATTTTATAAACACTAAACAATTTAGTGTTTGAAATTACTTTTATAAAAGACTGATTGAATTTAGCTGATTTACCAAAGTAAATGTGTTATAAGTCATTTGATATACTGCCATTATTTTGGACAAAAATGATTTCAAACACTATAATTATATCAAAAGTGTTAGTGAGCATTTACAAAAAATATTGTTCTGGAATTATTTTGTTCTCTAGAATTTAGCGTATTTTAAATGAATCGTACACATTACTGTTGAGCTAAAAATCAGCTAAATAAGTCTAGTCAATCGAACATTGAGAAAAAATAATTTCAAACACTACATCGGTTAGTGTTTAAAGTAACATTAACCGAATGGCTGTGCTTATAAACAATAATCTCTACAATTATATCAAGAATGGCACAGCCTTTGATTCTATTTTATTTAGTGTTTGAAATTTCTTCTTCTTCTAAATTGTCGATTTATTAAACAGACTAATAGGTAGCTGATTTACTAAACTAAACGTGTTACCATTCCTTTAAAATACTGCAATTCTATTGGACAAAAATGATTTCAAACATAGATTACCGACAAAGGTTAGTTCAAATTGTCACCCAATACCGTTTTTTTTTTGTTCATTTTATTCAATGTGTAAGGTTTAGCATTAAAATAATTATGATACGGTACACGGGGTAGTTAGAGATAATGTCGTTAAAATAGTACATTCATTTGTATGTCTTATATATGGCGGGTATCCCGAGTGAGAAGGGGGAAGGGGGTCATGACCCCTCCTCGGATTTGGCTATTATATTGAAATCTTAGAAAATATGAAATCGAACTTACATTTTTTTTAATAACTTACTCATAACCCCTCTGAAAAACAACAACAACATTAAAATTCATAACGCCCTCTGAAATATGGAATGCCTCTTGTCCCGGATCCGCACATGCTAATATGATTTTAAATCATTGTCCAAAACCTTGTTAAACCCAGACCTATGGTTTCTTCAATCAAAAGAATCCCTGTTATTTTAATAGAAAATAAAAACCGCTCGTAAATTGACACTTGTAAAGGGCAATTATACTTCAGATGAACTACACACGAGTTCTGCTTCCTTTCTTCACGAGGACAATGTCCGCTGATGACAATAAACCAAGCCATGATCAAGTTGATAAAATCTAAACAACCCAGTATCTTCAGTGAATGATGAATGAATGATAAAATAATGTAATTTTCATTATATGTTTTTTGCGCAAATAAAATATTTAAAGAAAGAAATTGAATTATGTTTCTTATACAATGCTAAAGTTTAACCTCATGGCTTTCAGTTCGAACAGCAATGTTGTGTAGTCTTTTTCATAGTACAGTAATGTCGTGCAATTCAGTTAATGTTGTGCAACCTTTTGGCATTGAAGCGGTGTTGTTTAGCCTTTGGACATTTAAGTAATGTTGTGAAGCCCTATTGGTATTAAGTAGTGTTGTGTAGCCTTTTGACATAAACGTGGTGTTGTGTAGCATTTCTTTCAGCGAACACGTGTATTAAACATTTGCATGAACTATGTCAGTTTATAATTTAATGTTAACTTCTTTAAAGTAGTAAACATGTGTTATACTAATATATACTCAAAAAAGTTGTATGTTTGCGGAAATCATCTGAAGTAAATTACCGGTCTAATTGACAAATCGTTTACAATGTTGAACCTTTACTGTAATAAAATTGACATTGTATATGTATGCCAGTGGAACGTTTCTATATGAACGTTATCTCCTACAGGAAATATGTCAGTGCCGAAATGACATGCAAATACGAAATAAAATTATTGTTCTTCTGCACGTGCACAATACATGCACGAATATCGAGAATGGTGGTATTTTAAGGAGTCAAGGATATTCTGAGAACTTACAGTTATTTATGTTTATATTTGTTCACCAGTCAATACAGGCGTTGCATTACTTATTACTGTCATTCAACCGATAAATGAAATAACTTTACTGCATCTGACATCTGCATATATCATCTTTATTACATATAACATTATATCAGCTAGTCTACATATTACATTTACTTATTTTCCAGATATTCCCCCATGTTGATAAATGACACAGCACAAAATTTCATTATATGTCCAGTAAATTATACAAATATTTAAGTCTTAATGGGTTTTTTAAATATCATTATACACCATTTTTATAGAGTAATAAATTCTTAGTATCAACCGTAGTAATTGTCTGTACAAAAAACTTTAAACTGTTATCGAAATCGTTGATTTTTTGTTAATGCTGATTTTAAGTTAAATTATGTCTGAATCTTCACACTGTGCGAATGTGATAAACTGATTAAACGAGATAGCATTTAATGAACAATTTAGTGTCAGTTAAATGAATTAAATATACGGAAGAATTTGAAAATGACACGATCTCATTCAAACACTAAATTTTGTTGTGATACATCAAAAGATATATTCGCATAATTATGCCGCATTGTAAACAAAAATGTAGTCCGGCTTTTATTCGCTCTGTAAACGAAAATGTAGTCCGGCTTTTTATTTGCATTGTAAACAAAATGTAGTCCGGATTTTTATTCGCATGGTAAACGAAAATGTAGTCCGGCTTTTTGTTCGCATTGTTAACGAAAATATAGTCCGTCTTTTTATTTGCATTGTAAACGATATGTAGTCCGGCTTTCACTCGCATTTTAAACGAAAATGTAGTCCGGCTTTTATTCGCTCTGTAATCGAAAATGTTGCCCGGCTTTTTATTTGCATTGTAAACGAAAATGCAGTCCGGGGTTTTTATTCGCATTGTAAACGAAAATATAGTCCGGCTTTTTATTCGCATTGTATTCGGCAATTATAAGCAATATGTCATCATATTACAAAAACTTATCATTTATTGACGTTATTTAGATGTTATCTGATGACTGGGCGAGAAACATGTAATATAGGCCTTATAGGAACAATAGATTTGATGCAATATGTAGGAGTTTAATGCTGTATTTGCATGTAAAAAAAAGAAAAAGATAATAATAAAGTTGGACTGTGCCCAAAAGTTTGTTTTAATGTCAGATCTTTTGTTTTTATTTAATCTGATTGAGTTTGTGAATTGTAACGTAAAATATAGAACACTATTATAGTTATATTGCACGTACAAAGTTGGCAGAAACTGACTATATCTGTCAATATTTACAATAAATAAAAGCGCCTTTATACATTGTATAATGTTTGATACGAACGCATTAATTAATTACACATAATCAGCAAAAATTTTCAAATATGGAAAAGTTAAAACTTTAAAAGCGGAAAAATACAAATAATTTTAGACACTGTTTAAACAACAATGTTTGCATTGTCTTCAATATAAATGGTTTATACGCGACGATAGTTAAAATCCCACCAATTAAATCTCCGCTGAATTTAGTTTCATCATATGTCAATATATATGCCGTCGTTCTGTAAGAACTTTGCATATTTTAATGTTCAGATGTCATTTAACGCTAGCGCCTTATTGCCGTAAAAGATGCTACCAATATTTATACAATGAAGGTACATATACATTGACAACTCCCCCTCCCCAAAAAAGTATTTACTTCTCTCACTCTATATACAATTTGATCATGGTCAGATCTTATATTAATACTAAATCAGCGCAATCAGAGTTTCTTTGTATTCTATAATTATTTATATCGAGATGAACGTTAGAGTTTTTAAAAAAAAAAAAGCAATTTAAAATTATTTTTTTTCTCGTTTCAGGAGCGTTTTTAATACCATACCTGATCATGTTGTTCGCAGAAGGAATGCCTATACTGTATTTAGAGTTTGCTATTGGACAAAAAATGCAGAAAGGGACTGTTATAGTATGGAACGAGATAAACCCGCTGTTAGGCGGAATCGGACTAGCAAGCGCCGTGACGTCATTTAACGTTGCTATATATTATAACGCCATTATCATGTGGTGTTTCTTTTATCTTTTCCACTCATTCCAAAGTCCACTTCCATGGGCTTCCTGTCCAACAGAATTTAACGAGGCTGAAAATAAAACCATTGAGGTGGAAGAATGCGTTAAAGGAGGATCTACGTCATATTTCTGGTACAGGAACGCGCTTGACGTCTCGCCGAGCTTGTCGTCACCTGACGGTATTAAATGGAAGATGTTGCTCTGTCTCATATTTGCCTGGTGTATTGTCTATGCTTGCATATGGAAGGGAATTAAGTCCTCTGGGAAGGTAATTTATGTATTCCTCTAACAGTAACTAAATACATAATACCTTATTTAATGAATTCTAATTAGTATTTGATCTTATAAAGAGGTCAGTTGTTTAGACAAAACGACAGTCTATACTAGAGTTCGTTACTCCGTGTTTTATAAATGTTTGAACATACACAAATGTATTACGTTTCTGTGACTGTTGATACTATAGCTTGCCAGTCCCGCATTGTGCACGTACTTTTCATGTATATATTTGCATAAAGAAATTTATGAAGGTCATCAGTGACGCGCAACTCTTGCATCATTTACCTATGAATGTTTATTTATTCAACAAACACATAAATGCGACAAAACATTTTATCAAGGGCATTCATGAATAGAAGTATAGGATATGACTTGATGTATTATGTTTTTTTTTGTTAAATTACCCGTGTTGAAATCGGATATTTTATAAACCAGTACAACGATCTTAAACATAAAATCAAGTAAAGATTTAAATATTTCATGTCCGTTTTGAAGCCAGGTATAGAATAATTAAAGAATAATGTATCGTATTATTTAGACAATATATCGAATGCCACAGAAAAGAACATTATAGGAGTGCTGTTTCTTAAATAACGATGGTGGTGTCTAATTTAGTATATATTAATCATATACTTATTGCAGAGAAATCTACGTATTAGAACATCTCTTTGATGCCCTACTCTTGAATGTTTACCATTGTACTACTCCTCATTTTATGGTTTCGAACTGCAATCATATTATATCATGATATCTTTATATAAAGGTGGGCTATATATATATTTTTATAAATTATAACAACTTGCGTGTTTGTTAATAAAATCCAGCAAAAACTATAAAAAAAACAAACAACATAATAATGTCTAGCGTTGTCAACTCGGAAGAATGCGGAAGGAAAACTTCTTAAAACTAGAGATTAGATCATTATTTATGGTGCAGAAATACAATTTCCTGCCTATACTCTTTCACCGACTTAACTTTTATGCAAATATAAAATAAAGACTTGTGTTCGTATTGCAAATACTAGAAAATTATCAGAAAATATTAGCAGACATTTCTTTTTGAAGGGTTAAAGACCCATTACGACTTAAACAATATGCTCTTATTTATTCTTCTCAAAACCTTCATTTTTGTGTCCTGTAACAGTTTTCACCAAAAGTTATTCATTGGACATCTTTTGCTTCTTTTGCGTTTTTGGCAAAAAGTACTGAATTTGGAAGTCAATGTGCAACTGTGTTTATAATTTGTTACCTTAATCAGAAAAATGTCTACTTTCTTCACGTTATAAGTCTCTCACAGCTCATCACATCTTTATACTTCGTAATTCTATTTAACCCAAATGTTAAAGTAATTTAATAACAATGTAGAACAATTTGTTCATGTCCAGCCAACATACATGTATCATATAAACATGTATATTAATACATGTATATTTCTTGTTTGTTACCCCTACCACCCCGTACTGAATAAACGGGTAAATAAACACAAGAACATTGTAGGTATGCGTACAGAATGCAATCAAGGTACATGAATAAAAATAAAAAATGTACTATATAAATAGTAAAAAATGTAGGTATATGAATGGAACTACAATGTAGGTATTGTTTAGGTACGTGCATATAAACAGAAAAACAATGTCAGATCATAAACAAAAATACATGTTGGAGACATAAACAGACAAACAGTGAAGGTACATGAAAAATAATATAATGTAGGAACATAAACAGACAAACAGTGAAGGTATATGAAAAATAATATAATGTAGGAACATAAACAGACAAACAGTGAAGGTACATGAAAAATAATATAATGTAGGAACATAAACAGACAAACAGTGAAGGTATATGAAAAATAATATAATGTAGGAACATAAACAGACAAACAGTGAAGGTATATGAAAAATAATATAATGTAGGAACATAAACAGACAAACAGTGAAGGTATATGAAAAATAATATAATGTAGGAACATAAACAGATATACAACGTTCCTGATTTAATGTTAGTTTAACGAGATGATTCAAAACAAATTCAATTGAAAACTATCCCGGATGTAATAATTCAAGTAGATAAATTACAGTTAATTAAACTTCCGTCTAGATTTTAAGATGACTTTCTAGTGCAATATGTAGATTATTAAGTAAAGAATTCCAAGAAAGATAATGTAATGTTAAGAATAAAGTCTTAATAGGATTATTTTAGCTCAACTTTGATTGTTAAGTCATGGCGGCGTTGCCATAGCCGTCCGCAAACTTTAAACTTGACCATAACTATTTAAGTTTTTGTTGTATTGTCTTCATACTTGGCCACAACAATCCTCCGCACAAGACCTTCAAGTAGACGAGACTAACCTTAATTGACATTGACTGTCAATGTCAAATTAATGAAATTCTTTTTTTTCTGTTAGTAGCTATAACTTTGTTGTTTATGAATGGATAAACTTCATATTCAGACACAACATCTTTTAGGTCAGACCCTTCATATATATCAAACTTAAGTAGTTGACTTTGACTACTGTATGACCTTGACTGGTGATCAAATGATTTCATTTTCACTGATTATTGCTATAACTGGCTGTAACTTGGTAATTAATCAATGGATTATTACTTGGACAAAACAACCTTTTGGAAAAGTTTAACTGACCTTACCCTTGAACTATAAATGACCTTGACCGACAAGACCAAAGTATTAAATTTCGGTTAAGTTGTCATAATTTTGTTAATTATGTAAAGATTTGATTCATACGTGGACAAAACAAGACTTGTGACAAAACAGTCATGTGAAATAATTTAGATGTGATCTTGATCTTTAAAAGACATTGACCGTCAAATGATTTAGATATGACCTTGACCTTTAAATGACATTGACCGTAAAATGATTCAAGTTTGGTTATTTTTTTTTTTAATTTGTCATTTATGTATGGAAAGGATTCATACTTGGACAAAACAAAAAAGTTCGACTAGAAAGACCTATTAAAATTAAAAAAGGAAAAGCTTATCTTTTTTTCTTTAATTTTCTTTTTAAGTATTTCTTTAAACCGTTTATTTGTTTGCTTTTGTTTTTTGCTTTTTTGTTTTTGTTTTTTGTTGTTTTTTTTTATGTCACACCGTAGCATAAAAACATCAAATTATTTGCGTATAAGCAATTTTGATATTTTGATATATAAAGTAGGTTAGATCTAAAATCACTTAATATCTCGAGTTAATTTTTTTATTTTGAAATGGATTAAATATTTATACACACAAAAAAAAATGTTTCGTTATATCAAATCTTGGATCAGTGGTTCAGTTAAACAACGTAGCGTGACCTTCAATCAGCTTTGATCTGTAGTTTTAATCTCTGATCAACACGATTTTAACAATCTTATTACAATAGAAACTGTCAGGTCATATTATTATTTTGAAATTAAATCTATTTGTTAAGATACAGTCTCTAATTCTCTTCTTGGAAGGCTTAATTTAATTCCTCGAGACCTGGTTAGTAAATACGAGATTATGTCATGTAATAATTTTTAATCAAAATTCTTAAATGGTTGATTAAATCTAAGCTCTAGTTGAAAACATTTTGAACACAAAAACATTTTTTATCTGAAGACATTATATAATAACAATTATGTGATTAGTAAAATCAAAAACCTATATATACCGTCTTGATATATCTCATATACTTTATTATAAGTGTACAATCAATACAGAAATTATTAACTACGGCGGTATATTATACCATTTACGTAATAAAGTATAATAACATCAATAAACAAGACAACAAACATGAATTATTTTAACACACACACATACACACAAACATATACACATCTTGTCTTTTCATGAATATTGTGTGTAGTGATAGTACACGTCAGTCTTCGAGCATGTCTGCTCTCTGAACAATAATGTATGATTATATTGGGACAAGCTCTGTATGTCTCATTACATCGACGTGGACATTAACAGCAGAAATAGTTCCCATTATCTAGAATATCTCGTTTGTTTATAAATATATTTATGTTATTTATGTGCCTATTTTGTCCTGTAGGGTGGGTGGAAGAGGGCTAACACCGTCATTTTATTCGCAAAACCTGTAAACTTGAACGTTTTGCTATATGACGTTGACCTCTAAATAAAATATAAAGTAAGCATTTAAAGAAATGCATGTATATTTAATATTCAGTCAAGGAAGTTTCACAATAATTGTATTATTTACAACCAAAGAAGTTTAGGTCGTGCATATGTACAAACAAGTTCCTTTTCCCACGTGACCTTAATTGCTAAATAATCTCCAATTTCAAGGTCATATATTTAAACTGATTATCCAAATCGTAGTTTTTGAGAATATCGGTGTCATTATAATCACATTTTTTATATTTATTTGCAGGTTGTGTATTTTACAGCAACATTTCCATACATTGTGTTACTTATATTCTTTGTTCGAGGTATCACACTTCGGGGAGCAGTAGATGGTCTCCTGCACATGTATACACCAAAAGTGAGTGCATTAGTCTTGATTATTGATTCATATCAATATTATTATTATTACTTATTTTCTGGTCACACTATTTTTGTATAAAATTACTTTTACACTGCCATGTTGGCTATATAACACTCAAAGATGTTGATTCTTTGGGTTAGACTATGGTTACAGACTGCTACAGAACTTATAACCTGGTTGTAAGATCAATATTGATGTCATACGTGTCTTATTCACGGTTTTAGTATAAATATATCTACTTCGCAAATGTATTAGGTGAAAGAACGACTAATTGATTGTTTTCATATACTAATATTGTTATATATAATATACAATTATTTACAAACATATATTGAAATACAATATATATTGTGGTTCTTTACAATATCAAAATGTCATTGTAAAAATAATTTGTATTTAGTTACTACATACTTTTCTCATATACTACTAGTATTTGTAACCGTCATTCTGTTTGTGGCGACGGACATTGTAAAATGTTTATGCCTTTTGAAATAAAATCTTGAAATCTTTAGTTAAAGATGTCAGAGACTCTGAGTATTAGAACAACGTCTCATCAACATCGTCCACTCCAGTATCGTCCACTCTAACAATGTAGATCTATGTCCAGTTTTTATGGCCACCCACCTTAGATATGAGTCCGACACTCTTTTAGATACAGACAATATCGTGCTGTACGAGCAAATATTACATTTATATTATAATTGTTAACGATGTCTGAAAGTAGTTCATACAAGATTTATAATGCCTGAAAATAGAGGATTATAAATGTTTGGGTGTATGTTTATGTTATGTTATTTAACACAATGTCACCAAATATGACAGTTCACATAAATAAATGTTTTGTGATAAATTGCTTCACCCCGAGAGGTTTTCATGCAAAAAAACGAGGAAAATTAAGGAAGATGAAATGTATACTGCTTTAATAACTAACAAAGAAATAAGTCGTCACCATTCACTGTGATCTAGAAAAATATTCAAGTTTCGTGGTAAAAGACATTGATTCTGTCTTGTATACAACATACAACTTTTGTCCATGTTATAAGATAAACGATGAAGGATAAGTACATTAGCACGTTCATTTTGTCAAGACATCCGAACGCTTAATTTGAATAAGTATTTGTGACGTCATTCTCGTCTGCGTAAATTGATAGCGTGGCATTGTGTGTCATTAATAAATTACCTTAAAACTTAGTTTTCCTGCTTATATAGAATTTCCTTTATAGTTACTTGATAAGGCTGAAATAATAATAATGATAATAATTAAATAATAATGATAATAATAAAATGATAATAATAATAACAATTTGTGATATTTCACAACTTTTAACTTTCAACGTTTCATTGACTTCAGTTTCTATTATTTACTTATTTGCTCAGGGTTTGTTTGTTTCGCTTGTTTACTCAAGGTTATATCTAAAAGAATAATTTGTCAATGATGTCGACAGATTTTAGTTACTTTTTTATCAAGTATAAACATCAAAGCAAAGCAAATATTTACAATAAGTTGAAGACGTAGTTTTAGATCACAGAAAACCTAATTTAAATTGTCTTACCTAAAGGTATTTCTAAATAAAATATCTGCAACAGAACGAGGAACTATTTTTGTTCAGCTGCATATCTATACGCGTGCGTCATTATATAAGTTTGTGTTACATCAATGTTGTCAGGTGGAAGCATTCCTAGAGTTCCTAAGTTTTTTGTTTTGTTGTATGTATTGTAGATCAATCCGGCAGACGTTTCATATATATTGTTGACCGATATATTGTTATAAAAATTTACTTATACATGTATATATTTTATAAATTTTTCTAGCACAATTTCATACGATAAATTGTACCGGTAGTTAATGCGAATGTTCGGGGAAGTCTGGTACATGCTATGTTTGTGATTATATGCGCATATATTGATGAGCGGGTTTTGTATGTACCCGTTATGTATATCTATTTCCTTGTTTTCTTGTTCCAGCTTGACCGGCTTGGTGATCCGCAAGTATGGTTAGACGCGGCAACTCAAATATTCTATTCGTTTGGTTTAGGGTTCGGAGGTCTGATAGCGTTCTCTAGTTATAACAATGTACACAACAATGTACAAAGGGACGCTATTATGATATCAATGTGTAACTGGTTTACGGCACTCTTTGCTTCAACTGTCATCTTTGCCGTCCTTGGTTTCAAGGCCACACTCATGTATGAGAACTGTCTGAAACAGTAAGTAATCTATACTGTACTTTAACCATGAGTCCTCTGTCTGAAACATAGAGTACAGTAATAATGTAATTTAGTTTTTTTTCCATGAGACAGACATGCATGCAGACTGTAAATGCAAACTGACGAAGGTTGAAAGTATTATATATACATGTACCATATATCGTGTTTAAATGACGTAATAAATCAGCAGAATTACCTAATTTTAAACATTCGATCACTACTTTATTCAGCTACACAAATTGATATACTTTGCATTTATATTTTCAATTTACGCATGTATTAATGATTCTTCTTTACTAAATGATATACTGCCAAATAAAATGGCATTGAAATAACAAAAAATCACCTCTAACATATTAATATAATATACACAGTGCCAAAGAAATGACGCAATGTTATAAATGAACTTCAAGTACAACATTGGTTATGTTTGACATTCATCTGAATATTGCTGGCGATATATCAGAATATTTTAGTTATTACAATGTGGGCTGGATGTGACATGCAGATTATATTTACAATCTCTTTAACTTTTAATCTTTATACATAGATGTTCTAATCTTTATACATCCATGTTTTAATCTTTTGTTCATATAAATCGTAGATTATTTTTTATTCTTAGTTATATTCGACTTTATATTTCCATAGTTTACAATTACATATCCCATTACATGTAAAAACAGTCATAAAGACCACCTCCGAAAAATAAAGGTCACCCCAGACATTCCTTTATTGATTAAAAACAATCTCAGTAATGCCGTAAATAAAGTCCATTTGTATATAAAGACCATGTTTGGTCTCTCGCTTGTATGACCGTTTTCTCAGGTACGCGTTATTAATCTTTGAAAATAAGGACTTCTTCACCGTTATGATGCTTAAATGTTTGAAGATGCCATTCTATACGGTGATTCTTGGCACTGTAAAATTTTAGTAATGCATTTAACACAATATCGCTGAAATTTCCAATTTCATGGGTATGGGTCATATTCCCAAAATCCTGGAACAAAATACCCTGAAATTAGTATTTAATCTTATGTTGTTATATATAATCAATTAAAGTCATGTATAAAATATTAGTAAAAAACGGTAAACAGCAATAGAAATGTTGTTGTAACACTGGAAGCAACTGTAAAATATAGCCCTCAGTTTATACTCTGTCCAACCGTAAAATTCTGTAATAGTAATGATGAGAAATTAAAAATGAAATTGTTCAGTTTTATGAAAATGTTGTATCACATTAAAGAAATCTGCTAACATTAAGATGTTTAACTCATTGCACTTGGCGAACTAAAGTTGAATTATTTACAGTAATTTTGAGATGTTTGGACTTGCGAACCCAGAACTTGCTATCAATCTTACCGAGGAGGCATGGCAGACAACCTATATGATAACCGGAAACGAAACTGTTGTTTCTGTAGCTAACGCCACGTCATATGCCACGTCATACGTGATACCAAATAATACATGGACATGCAGTTTAGAAGATGATCTTAACAATGTAAGCTTTTGTCGTTTATGTTTAACGACTACCTTATTTCCCTACCCCGTTGTTAATGTACACAGTTCTCGAATTATGTTAGTCATGTAATAGAATTATGTTAAAGACATATGCAGTCTAATCTGTTGTCATACAAATTCACACAGGGGCGTCTGTGGTCGAGTGGTTAAGGTTGTTGACTTCAAACCACGTGCCCCTCATCGCTGTGGGTTCGAATCCCGACAGGGACTTTGGATTCTTTCATGTTAGGAAGCTATCCAGCTAGCTTACGGAACGTCGGTCGTTCTACTCAGTTGCCCGTTCGTGTCTGAAATAATGCAGAGGTCTTCCTCCGCCAGTTAAACAGGAACGTCGCCGTATGACATATAATGTGTCGGTGTGACCTGAAACCCAAATAAATAAACAAACAAACAAACAAATTCACACTGGCTTAGTACAGTGAATATTTTTAATGTTTAAATAAACTAATTTTTTTTATGTAAATACATTTGTACATAAGCTCGTAGTTTATTTGTATCTGGATAAGCTTTCTGCATCAAGATTCATGAAAAATTAAAATTTGTTCTAGTTTATAACGATTCTATATGTTTTACAAATATACACTTTTCTTAACTAATTTTATTTATTTATTTATTTACAACAAAATGTATTTATTTATTTATTTATTTATTTTCGTATGTTTATTTTTTTTAAAAGTTGCTTTTTTGTTGACGTGTCGCTTTAAGTAGGTCATTTACTTGTATATGTCAGTTTAAATGTAGTACAAAAAAGTGCAGATCGTAAATCTGGGGGTGGGGATATCTACATTCCAAACTAGTTCTTTAATGTCATGTAACAACGTCGCAAAAAGCAATTTTCAAAAAAATACAAACTAGTAGATACTAGTATCGTATTATGGTTGTGTGGTCAACCGTCACAATAACAACTAGGTTAAGGTCGTTATTTACAACAACAAGTTATACATTGTATTGATATAGAGTAGTTAATATTTGCTAGGAGGATCTTTCATCTTTTCTTAATTATTATTATTTTTGTTCGTTATCTTTTAAAAGCTATAATAAAACGTCTGACATATGTTAGCTGTCAGACGTGTTTCATTGTCTCGTGTCCACTATAACATGAATGAACTGCCTTCCCAGGGATGATAAAATATAAATTGTACAAATGGTGATGAATATTTAACTGTTAAACGGCAGCAGCCAATGTCTCAAACTTTAGCTTACGTAATAAGATCTCTAGCGTACTAATGTAAATGTGAACTCGAGGGAGATGTGCTCTACTTATGTCGTAATGATAGAATAGCCGATCTCCTGCTGACAATGATAGAATAGCCGATCTCCTGCTGACAATGATAGAATAGCCATCTCCTGCTGACAAAAAAACATAAATCATTATGTTACTGTTTCATTTATTTTATACATGTTATTAATATCATGTTCCTAAAATTAAATCTTATTTATACATGTATAACATATGTTTAAACTGGTTTATTCATGTTATTATGTGTCTTACAGGCAGCCTCCGGTACTGGCCTCGCTTTCATAATCTTCACTCAGGCTATTGTTGAGTTTGGACCCTCAGCTCCGTTCTGGTCAATTATTTTCTTTATGATGTTGTTATCCCTTGGCATGGGTAGTGAGTTCGGGACTATCGAGGGATTCACAGCGTCCATTTACGATCTGGAACCATTTCCGGCGATTACACGGAAAAAATGGCTAGTCTCAGGTAAAGTTTCTGATGTGAAATAATTTAGGTAAAAGAAAATAAATTCTTGCAGTTAAATGTAAATCAGTAAAAATAATTCATGTACAATCTTTATGGCTGACGTTAATTTTTATAAGAATCTAAGAAAAAAGTCTTCTTACATAAAAATGATTGTTACGAATAACATATTTTAGTGTTGAGTTTACCATATTATACAGTTTTTTTTTAAATTTGTGAATAACTTACCGCTCAGTGCAAGCTCTTGGTAACAGGAAACCTACTTAATGTCGTGTCATGATCTGTATAAAAAACTAAAAAAGTAATTGCTGTAATCCATGTGGAATAGTCATCATTTAGAAATGTAAGCGGCAGTGACAATCTATTCTTATTAAAGTAGAATATGATATGTGAATGACGTCATTAATGTAAGACGAATCAACCTTGTTACAGAACAAAACTGACGCTTCAATATTTGTTTAAACCAACAGCTGTTACACACATTGTCAATATCTAGCTATACTACAGGTGATTACTGCATGACATTTAATATACATATAATATACACATAAAGTACACATAATATACACATAATATACACATATAGTACACATAATATACACATATAGTACACATAATACATGTATAATACACACATATTATACACATAAAATATATACATAATATACACATAATACACACATAATGTACACATATAGTACACATAATACATGTATAATACACACATATTATACACATAAAATATATACATAATATACACATAATATACACATAATGTACACATACTATATACATAATATACAAATAATGTACACATGATATATACATAATGAACTATGTACATAATACATGTTTAATACACACATAATATATATACATAATATACACATACTACATACATAATATACACATAATACACACATAATACACACATAATATATAATGTACACATAATATATACATAATGTACACATAATATATACATAATGTAAACATAATATACACATAATACACACATAATATACACATAATAAACACATAATATACATACATGTATAATATACACATATTATATGTATAATACACACATAATATACACATAATATTCAAATAATGTACACAAAACATACACATAATATATACATAATATAAACACATGACCATCACATACATGTACTTCCTTCTGGCAAAATATCTTATGTATTTCACTATTTAACATTGATATCAACGGACACAGAGGTACAGACGGTGACATTTTAAATATGATAACAAAAATTCAAGTAATACTATATTAACTGAAGGCCACTCACTCCTTGCATTAGTAAGTAAAGTTAAAATTTGCAATGTTTTTAGCACCAGGTTATTACTTGACTACAACATTTCCCTATTCTTCAACAAAGTTACCTTTCTAGAATGAACAAATTACAAAAAATTTTATTGTAAGTTTTTTTCTGTATTGAATAACATTATAATAGATTCTTTCTTGTAATTTTAGGACTTATCACATAAACTGCGGCGCAGGAGTGTAATAAAGCCATGTAATAAAAACGATATTACACTAGTGTAATAAAACTTTGATGTGACGTCATTTGCGCTATATAGAAACATAGCGTTAAAGCGCGCTAATGTTAGCGTTACACTATAGACGCGTCATTGAAAAAATACTCATTTTAACAGTTTACTGTTCTTATTTTATATATGTGATAAATAGAATATTATATTCGTGTAGATTCAATACTAAATTTATTGAACTCGAGGCTCGCATAATATGTTTTAATTCAACTCGTTCAATAAATTTAGTATTAAACTACACTCATTCAATATCCTCTATTTATTAATAACATTATAAAATCTTTCTTGTAATTTTAGGACTTATTTGTGGCTTCAGCTGTCTTGTTGGTATGTTATTTGTACTGGGAAGTGGATCATACTGGGTCGCCTTATTTGACAGTTTTGCTGGCTCTTTCCCTCTTATCACCGTAGCAATGTCCGAATGTTTCACAATAGGATATGTGTATGGTGTTAACAAGTAAGTAGTGTCCCAAAGTTTCACAATAGGATATGTGTATGGTGTTAACAAGTAAGTAATGTCTGAATGTTTCACAACAGGATATGCGTATGGTGTAAACAAGTAAGTAATGTCCGCATGTTTCACAATAGGATTAGTGTATGGGGTTAACAATTAAGTAATGTCTGAATGTTTCACAACAGGATATGTGTATGGTGTTAACAATTAAGTAATGTCCGAATGTTTCACAATAGGATATGTGTATGGGGTTAACAATTAAGTAATGTCTGAATGTTTCACAATAGGATATGTGTATGGTGTAAACAAGTAAGTAATGTCTGAATGTTTCACAATAGGATATGTGTATGGTGTTAACAAGTAAGTAATGTCCCAATGTTTCACAATAGGATATGTGTATGGTGTTAAAAAGTAAGTAATGTCTGAATGTTTCACAATAGGATATGTGTATGGGGTTAACAAGAAAGTAATGTCTGAATGTTTCACAATAGGATATGTGTATGGGGTTAACAAGTAAGTAATGTCTGAATGTTTCACAATAGGATATGTGTATGGTGATAAACAAGTAAGTAATGTCTGAATGTTTCACAATAGGATATGTGTATGGTGTTAACAAGTAAGTAATGTCTGAATGTTTCACAACAGGATATGTGTATGGTGTTAACAATTAAGTAATGTCTGAATGTTTCACAACAGGATATGTGTATGGTGTTAACAATTAAGTAATGTCTGAATGTTTCACAATAGGATATGTGTATGGTGTTAAAAAGTAAGTAATGTCTGAATGTTTCACAATAGGATATGTGTATGGTGTTAACAATTAAGTAATGTCTGATTGTTTCACAATAGGATATGTGTATGGTGTTAACAAGTAAGTAATGTCTGAATGTTTCACAAAAGGATATGTGTATGGTGTTAACAAGTAAGTAATGTCCGAATGTTTCACAATAGGATATGTGTATAGTGTTAACAAGTAAGTAATGTCCGCATGTTTCACAATAGGATTAGTGTATGGTGTAAACAAGTAAGTAATGTCTGAATGTTTCACAATAGGATATGTGTATTGTGTTAACAAGTAAGTAATGTCCGAATGTTTCACAACAGGATATGTGTATGGGGTTAACAAGTAAGTAATGTCTGAATGTTTCACAACAGGATATGTGTATGGTGTTAAAAAGTAAGTAATGTCCGAATGTTTCACAACAGGATATGTGTATGGTGTAAACAAGTAAGTAATGTCCGTGTTTCACAATAGGATATGTGTATGGGGTAAACAAGTAAGTAATGTCTGAATGTTTCACAATAGGATATGTGTATAGTGTTAACAAGTAAGTAATGTCTGAATGTTTCACAATAGGATATGTGTATGGGGTAAACAAGTAAGTAATGTCTGAATGTTTCACAATAGGATATGTGTATGGGGTAAACAAGTAAGTACATTTGTAATGTCTGAATGTTTCACAATACGATATGTGTATGGAGTTAACAAGTAAGTAATGTCTGAATGTTTCACAATAGAAAATGTATATGGGGTTAACAAGTAAGTGATGTCCGAATGTTTCTCAAAAGGATATGTGTATGGTGTAAACAAGTAAGTAATAAATGTCTGAATGTTTCACAATAGGATATGTGCATGAGGTAAACAAGTAAGTAATGTCTGAATGTTTCACAATAGGATATGTGAATGTGGTTAACAAATGTCTAAATGTATCACACTAGAAAATGTGTATGGGGTTAACAAGTAAGACATTGCTAAATGTTTCACAATAAGGTATGTGTTTGAGGTTTTTTTTATAACTAAAAAATAATGATTCCAGTCAATTTCTACCAACAAACATCTTGTTATTTATGTGTTTTAGTTAAAAATAAAGTAAATTTATAACTTAATCATCATTTACATGTATAAACATATCCTTTAACTCTTTTCTTTTATAAATAATGTTATATTACTTGTATGTTTGTCATATATTGATTTGAAATTACTAATTCAGGAGGTACACATATATTTCGGACTTTCAGGTTTGCAGATGACATTGAGTTTATGATTGGAAGTAGGCCTAATATTTACTGGAAGGTAGTGTGGAAATTTATTGCTCCATTCCTGGTTCTTGGACTTCTACTAGCTACAATTGTCAAATATTTCCTCAGCCCAATCACATACAAGGCCTATAATGCTGAAACTGTAAGTTTGTTAATGATTTTATACCATGATGTAAGTTATAGATAAAAGTTATTGTTATAAATATTAGTTAAAGTTTTAGATAATTGTTACAAATAATACATTGTGTATATATATATATTAGTTGTAGTTTTAGTTTGTAGATAATAGTTATAGTTTATACTAGGTATTAGTTTATAGTTATAGATAAAAGATATAGACAAAAGATATATAAAATAGTTCACATACATGTAATAGATAATAGTTAAAGATAATAGTTTTGATTTATAGATAATAGTTTTGATTTACATATAATAGTTCAGATTTGTGAATACTAGTTAAAGATAGAAGTTATAATTATATTTTTTAAAGTTATTATATGTATATAGACAATAAATGTATAATTTATATGTAAAATGATTCACTATTTTCGATATATGAATAACATGTTTAGTCATAATAAAATTCTGTATAGATGTTTTGAAAGTTTTCATTTTGAACAGAATTGTGTTTTTTAGATAAAAGGGTGTAGAACTATTTCAACATAAATATATTTATATAAAAACAAGTATTTGGTACAACAATTATGATCAAAAATTAAATTCTACAAGAACAAAATTTTAATTGAACATATAAAACAAGTTAAAATGATTATAATCTTACGCCACCATTGACATGTCATAAATGATTATAAATCAGGACTACCTTAAACATTTGGAGTGTTTACATGTCATATTTTGTCTGCTTTAGGTTATTATGATATTAAGATAATAATAGTAATGATATAATGTTATTTTTCAGGCATCAATGGTTGATATGGGATATCCCTGGTATGGTGCTCTCGTCGCTGCTATCTTAGTCTTCTCGGCTGTTGGTTGTATACCAGTCATAGCTTTACTTAGAAAATTTAGAATCCTCAACTGGAACTATTCTAAACAAATACAAGCAGAGATGCACGGTCACACCCAGAGTACAGCTAGATTTATACGTTCAGTGAGCAGTGTTGATGAAACGGACTCCGGACTTGAATTACCAAATGGAAATCCACCATACAGAGATAACGATGACATGCCAGTACAATCTTCTATAGATGACGGAGCTGTTAAATTTACAGTTTTAAGCTAGGCTATATTTCCCACAGCAGATCTGAGTACACAAAGAAGTCATGTTAAGTAAATGTGTGTATTAAAACAAAAGTGACCTGCTTCACAATCATATTACATAGTTACACACAGTATTACATGCAATTGTTAAAGATTAACATTGTAAAAACCTACAAGGAATTTTTGAAAAATGAAATTTTGAAAAATGAAATTCCTTATATGTGGAGTTTATTGATAAAAACTTAATGGTAATAATAACAATAAGTACAAAGACATACAGGTCTATTAAAATCAAATAGATTTTTCAAAATTTGTTCAACAACAAAATAAAAAGATTAAGACAATGGTTATTAAGAATGACCAAAGTTAAAGATTAACCTTACATTACACAGAGAGGACACATGTTGGGTATTTATATATACTGACAACATTGAGCAAGTCCTGAATGCTTGGTTATGCCAAGGTGTTTGATGTAACATTCCAGGTTAGAGAATTGATATGACGAGAAATAACCGGTTCTAGAAGTGTTTTGTATTTAATAAAGATTAAATTAATGTGCAAGTCAAGTAATCTTTGCAATAAATGTTGTTAGCATGGCAGCTACTTGATAACCATGACAGTAAATGAGTATATTAGTTTTAAAAAATATAGGAGTTTTTTAGACATGGTAAGCTCCAACTAAGAACATAAGTTAGCTCTAATTCCTGACCTCCTGTCACTGTCAAAATGATTTTCTTTTTGTGATGATATTGACTTATCCTACTTACTTCTTTCTCTTCTGGACAAAGCAAATGTCACTGTGTAATGACATTGACTTTCACAACTTACTTCCCCGCTGGACAAAGCAAATGTCACTGTGTAATGACATTGACTTTCACAACTTACTTCCCCACTGGACAAAGCAAATGTTTTTAGATATGATTTACATCATTTTTGCTCACCACTTGACAATGCTGTGTAATGACATTGACTCACACCACTTGTTCACAATTTGACGATTTAGTGTAATGACATTCACTTGTTCTCCACTGATAAAATATCTAATTGTGTGAAAGGCTTGTAGCTGCATTACATTTTAATTTCTATTGATAATTATCACATATTTCATTTTCTTGCATATCAGACAGGACTATCTTATCTTTTACCCGGTGCTAGAAAAATCTGTCTTACACCCCCTATGTAAGACATTAGTCTCGTGTTTTAAATGATGTCATTCCCACTCGCCTTTAATGAATGAATTGCCTTCTTAAGATGACATAATTTTGCAGTTATGAATGAATGAAGACAGAAATATGTAACTCCTTGGTAACTGTTTAGTAATATGAAAGTTAAAAAAACCAAGCTATTGTCAAAGATGGTATATGTAGCTCTTGGGTAACTGTTTAGTGGAAATTCCACAGAGCCTCATTACTGCATTAAACAATTATCCTCTAGCTAGATTTTCCGGTCTGAACCGGCTCCATGTAAGATTCTTATAATCTATAGTGCCCCCCCAACTGACAATAACAAATCTCTCATTCAAAATGGATTAAAAGTGTTTGATGTATTTTAGGAACAGTTTGTTAAATAGATTTTAAAGGAATTAAGCTACATAAAAAATGTGATCAAGTATTTCATTGGTCAATATTCATCTAAATCTTTAAGTTCACTTATGGAGATCTCCATTTGAAAGCACATTTTGTTTTGTTTAAAAGTTTGCAGATGTAGCAAGGGAGGCAACTGTATTATAATTATATACTGACAAATTTCTTTCAAAATATGTTTGTAAATACTTGAAGTAGCATGAATATTAAGGAAGAATAAAATGCTTGAGTGCTTTATTATTATCCTTGTTATGCCTTATGTGTAACGTTGTACATTTATAAAAATAGTAAAACATTTGTAAACTATGGTGGGAAATATGGGTCAGTGTATACATATCATTGACTAGCTTACACTGATATGTTACATGCTAGAACAACTGTGTTTGCTTCAAAGTGAATGTTAAAATAACAAAATCTAGGTTCTATGTTGTTCATACAAACAATAAATTCTGTGCTGTTCTTAGAATAAACTAACTATCTTTTTCCTTATTGCTTAGAATTCAAGTACATGAGAATATTATAATACAAGTTTTTGGGTACTCTTGAACTCTTGAGTGTTCTCCGTTGAATGTAAGCCACTTTTGTTGTTAAAATAATCATTTGTGTTTTTAGTGTTCAAACAGTTAATTGGTGTACAACATTATCAGTACATTCATATCTTATAAAGCAAAAATATTGTATATAATGATATTGTTTTTTATAACTTTGTTCAGCTTTTCAGCATTAAAATTGTCTGTGATGTAAAATAAAATAAGTATTTGCAGTAGACACCTTTCCTTAGCATTTTATCCCATTCATTAGTGGTTAGGGTTAGTTTAATCCCTTTGTTTTTTTTTTCTTATTTTGTAAATAAATCTTGAATGTGAAGTGTAAAATATTTACATTGCTGATGTTAAATCTGAGGTATTACATACTAATTGTTCTGTACATCTTATCATATTTTGATGTACATATATGCACATACATAATTATATACATGGTCTTCAAAACAACATTTATGTTATGTGATACTGCTTATAAAACTAATTTAGGGCAATTATCTTTACTTTCATTATTAGTTCATTTTGACATTATTTCATTAGACTTTGTGCATGAAAAAATGTCATATAAGGATCAAGGACATCTGAATAATAGTCCTGAAAGGTCAACAACATGTAAATATTAGTCATGTTAGGTCAAGAACGAGTAAGTATTGGTCATGTAAGGACATGTAAATATTGGTCATGTAAGGTCAAGGACATGTAAATATTAGTAATGAAAGGTCAATGTCATGTAAATATTAGTCATGTAAGGTCAAGAACATGTAAATATTAGTCATGAAAGGCCAATGCCATGTGAATATTAGCCATGTAAGGTCAAGAACAAGTAATTATTGGTCATGTAAGAACATGTAAATATTAGTCATGTGAGGTCAAGGACATGTAAATATTAGTCATGTAAGGTTAAGGACATGTAAATATTAGTAATGTAAGGTCAAGATCATGTAAAGGTCAAGTAAGTTTAAATACAAAAATAAGCTATGTAATATGCCAGCTACCTGTATATTATTAATGAATGGTAATTACCTATATGACCTTTATGACCTTTTAACACGTAACCTGCCAAATCTGTGAAATAGAAATTGCCAAGCTTTCAATTTGGAACAGTCCATTCTAATTTCAAAGTAATTGAATAAATAAATACAAAAAATGAGCTACCAGCAGTATAGAGCCAGGTCAGACTGCACAATTGTGAAGGCTGGCCTTGCGGTTGCATTACTAAGGTCAAGGGTAAACAACTATACCATTAGTTACAGTATGTTCTTCACATTCATGTTTTATAATTACTCATGTAATTGATTGTTAATATCATATATAAGATTATCATCAATATTTTGTTAAAACTTTTATTATAAATTTTTATGACATTATTATTCATGTTGAATCATGTTTTAATTTCTTTGATGCCTCACAGAAGAAAATTGTTATGCTCAATTTGACAGCATTTCAATATTAATATGCTGCAGAAAATAATAAAAAAAGTGCTCTTTTACTACTGGCATTACATTACACCTTTAAATGTTTTATGTGACTTATATAATGTTAACTTTCAAATTTTGATACAACATACATGCACAATTATATACCAGCATTTGAGAAAAATGGCTTCTAATGTTTGGAGGATAAAGGAAAAATCAACATTAAATTTTCTTGCACATTATGTGATACTTCATTCAGATTTGTTTACAATATTTCATCATTTAAATAATTATATACAAATTTGTGTAGACATTGTATTGTGTTAAATGAGAGGTTTCTATTATTTAGTCTTAATGTCTGACTTTTTCATCCAACGAGAAGGCCTAAATTTTTGACACAGTCTATTTTCAATAAACTGTCTCCAGCAGCATTGATTTAATCTATCATTTAAATGTTATGTCTAACTGGGTAAAGATCATGACAAAATGTAGGTCAGTTAGTTAGATGCTAATAAAAAAAATGAAACGATTTAAACAGCTACAGTTGATCCTACGTTCTTCCTGTTATTTTTTTTAAATCTGTTTTTTTATTATTAGCATCTAACTTATACATAGACCGCACACATTTATATAAAAATTAACATGCATGTAACTAAACATGGAGTACACTGACTGGATAATGTAATAAACTAATATAGAAAATATAATATGTTTATATAATATGTAGATAACAATTTAGGATTCTCTCAGGGATTGTAGATTTATTTGTTGCATTTATAAAAATAGAGATGTTGTTATAAACAATACTGAGAAAATATTTAAAGTTACGACAGTACATGTCTCTTAGCAAACAGACATTTTATTAATTAATTATTTAACTGTATTATACAAATCATAAAAAAAACATTCATTTATCATTAAATATATATAAGTTGAGATTTCACCAATTGTTAAAATGATTTTATGAATTTGTTATATGGTAAAGGTTTTCAGCTAACAGCTAAAGTGGTTATATAAATTTGTTGTTGTTATAATCAAACTATATGTTACATGTGAGATTTCAGAAATTTGTTTTTATGATTCTATGACTCTATGTTATATGGTTAAAATTGAAATTCATGGGCTAAAGTGGTTATATATAAATTGGATGTAATCATAGTAAATGATAAAAGTTGAGATTTCCACAACTGGCTAAAGTTGTTATATGAATTTGTTATTAATCATACTATATGGTAAGAATTGATATTTCAGCAATTAAATAATGGTAATATAAGCATGGTCATAATTTATGGTACAATCTGTGGATTTTTCTTTTTTTATTTGCCTATGTGTAATTAAGCATTCATAAGAAAACATGTAAATGTGCTATCATAATTATATTGTTGTGTAAATATAAACCATATAATCATCTTCAACAGAATAAAACATAGCATAACAGTTTTCATTTCGTGATGCAACACCATATATGTTTGGAAAAGGAAGTTTTGATCACCTCATGTTTTTTTTTATTATATCAGAATCTCAAGTTTTGTTGCCTTTAATTTTAGATTGAGATTGAGTTGAGTATAATGTAAATATTGTATATTGTATATACATGTGTGTATGTGTGTGTGTGAAATATTCTACTTCTTTGTTTTCAACAATTTTATTGACATTTATGATTTATTGACATAAATACTTTTCCAAGGGCATGTTATAAATATATAACTATATATATTGCACAGGGTTTATCAATATTAAATCTTAGATTAATAAACTTTGTGCAATAGATTGTTATTTATTTATTGTTTCTAAAGTTGTTTCTAATGTGAATATTTCTGCTTTATAAAGATTATTCTACAAAACATAGAATTAAAAAAAGAAACCATTTTAAATGTTTAAAAGAGCATTGCTAAATCTTATCAAAGCTCTACGCTTCGTAGTGAGATATACTTAATATTCTATTTGAGCACAAATTGTTTTATACACTGTTCTTATTTATTTGATATACATGTATATTATAATAGAATGATCTACAGTTACATTTGAATGGAACTCGTTTTTACTTATCAACATTTAGACATATGCCTCTATCACAATAAATATTAATAAAGAAATAATTGAACTGATGTTATGAAATCAGTTCATGAATAATATCATATATTAATAGTTTACTCCAAAATTGTTACAAGAAATTTAATCTGTAAACTCTTGACTTCTGTAGTTAGGGTTCAAACTATGTCAGCTGGTTTGTTAATTTGTTAGAATTACATGAATGTTATAAACAATGTACTATATAATAAATAGAGAACTTATAGAACAATTTTATACTGAACAAATGTATGCTAAATGGAAATTAAAAATGTCAATATAATGATTTATCTTTTCTTATCAAATTATTTTGTACACACACCAATAATGAAAATCTTTCTTCTTATCATATAACATACCTTTGTCCTTTGAAAAAAAACCAATGCCTTTCTACATAGAGCATTATACTTTGGCCTATGAAAACAACCAATACCTTTCAGGCTTTCTACTTGACATGAAGGGCAAAACACCTTGCCAATGAAATAACCAATACCTTTTTACTTGTCACATAAGGCAAAAGACTTTTGCCTGTGTATTTTTCCACTTTATTGCATGCTTTTTGATAGTTTATAAAAATATATAAGTGAAATATAAAACTGTTACTTCACTGTTTGAATCAGTAAAATTATCAATTTGATAATTTTCACTGTTTTGAATTTAAGCCCATTGTTTCAATTAAATACCAGAATGCACAGTACAGGAAACAAACTTACTGACGTGACGTCGTAAATGACAGCACGTTGTATCATTATTTGGCAAACTTTTCATTTAGTATTTGGTAAAAACGTCTTTTTAAACATTATTTTAAATATAATAAAAAGAAAACTTGTTTAGTGTAAGATCGATATATATTTTACCTTGTGAACACCAAAAGTACATATTTCACTCTTGGCTGCGCCACTCGTGAAATATACCTTTTGGGCTCACTTGTTGAAATATATTCCAATCTTACACTAATCTAAACAAATATCCTCTATGCCTTTCTACTTTTCTTACAGGGTACAACATGATTGACTGTGAAAATAGCCATTGCTTTTGTATAGAGTAAAATAATTTAACCTGTGCCCGTTCCTAAATGTAGGACATTATAAAAGATGTGATTGAACATAAAGAAACTGGGGTTTCACCAACATTTATATAAATATAACATGTTAACAGACAAGAAACAGGAAAATCAATTATAAGTGTTCTTTATTCATAATCAAACATCTCTATATGACTTGAAACAATTTATAAAACATCTCATGGGAACAAATGAATTGTTCAAACAATATGATATAATTTGTAAATGCATTTATTCTCTCCAAACATCAAATTCATTCAACTTGTTTATGTTTTATTTGTGATGATACAAAACAGGCAAGCTTACTGATTAAGTTTGTGTATATTAGTTTCCTACATGGTACACAGACAACAAGTATAAACTTCTCATACAGTATTTTTATTTTGTCCTGAATCAATCTGTTCCAGATTTAAAGTGAAAATACTTGTGTGGAAAATGAAACATTGACATTCACTGTATATAATACTGATAATTGATAATAAGATTTATTATACAGTTTCTGACAAACTTTAATAACCATATCATACTTCATACTAACTGTTAAATAGATAAACCCTTTCATAAACTATATTCTTATGAAGAACAATACACATTCAAATATAAATAGAAAATATAAATGTTATAGTTACCAACTAAAATAATACCCAATATAAACATGAAGTTCAATGTCAGATAGTAACATCTGTTTACAGCAGAATAATTGTCACTGTTGTCATTGTTGGTAATTGTTGCAATAAAGGCATAAGTTTTCTTGTAATTTTATAAATCAAGTAGATATGTTATGTTTTAAATTCAACTCACTGTTGATGGTCACAAGATGTATATACAAATGTCATTGGAAAAAAACTGGCAGTTTTTTTTAAAGAAAAGATCAACATTAAATGATCTGTAATTGTAAAGGCTGTTTCCAATACAAACTTTATTCATTCTTTTATTCATATTATACATTTTCAATACGAAATTTCATAGAATTCAATAAATTTTGTGATTAAAATATTTTTCTCAAAGATGAGTATAGTGTACATATGATACAGAAGATATAAATGGACATTATGATATAATTTAAAACATTATTTGGACTAATCACAACAAAAATCTACAATTAAAGTTTTTGCACTGCAACCAAAATCAGTTGTGTTTTCTTTTATTACTGTAATGTATTATAAACTGCACTTATTATTGACTGTCCTCTCTTTGATTGTGAGAAATATCTTTGATTAGAAGATATCAGAAAAGATCACAGCGTGAAAGTAACTTTATCAGAGTTTGTTGTTATATTTATGACTAAATAATAACATGAAGTTGATGAATAAAACCTGATGATGATATAAATGTAAATGATATCAAATGGGAAATAAAGGAAAAATGCCAACATATCAAACAAAAAAATCACAGACTTTATTATCAACAGAAACATAATTATATACAAAGGATAATCATTATATTGTGATGCGGTATTAAAGTTATGTACATTATAATCATATATATTTTGTAAATGTAATAAGGTAAAATAAATCAATGAGCTTCCATCATGTGGAACTGATTTGCCATTTCATGGCTGATCTTCATTTGCTGCCAGGTCTTTCTGTGTGTCTTTAAAGCCATCTGAAATATCACATGTACACCAAATTAATGCCACATAAATTGAGTAGATAATAAATGCTAATTTATACAATTAATGTTAACCCATCACCTGTTGAAATCAGGCCTTAACCTGCTAGAATCAGGCCATAACCTGCTAGAATGGGGCCTAAACCCACTAGAATTGGGCCTTAACCTGCTAGAATCAGACCTAAACCTGCTAGAATGGGGCCTAAACCCACTAGAATTGGGCCTTAACCTGCTAGAATCAGGCCTTAACCTGCTAGAATGGGGCCTAAATCCCCTAGAATTGGGCCTTAACCTGCAAGAATCAGGCCTAAACCTACTAGAATGGGGCCTAAACCCACTAGAATTGGGCCTTAACCTGCAAGAATCAGGCCTAAACCTACTAGAATGGGGCCTAAACCCACTAGAATTGGGCCTTAACCTGCAAGAATCAGGCCTAAACCTACTAGAATGGGGCCTAAACCCACTAGAATTGGGCCTTAACCTGCAAGAATCAGGCCTAAACCTACTAGAATGGGGCCTAAATCCCCTAGAATTGGGCCTTAACCTGCAAGAATCAGGCCTAAACCTGCTAGAATGGGGCTAGGGCCTAAACCCACTAGAACTGGGCCTTAACCTGCTAGAATCAGGCCTTAACCTGCTAGAATGGGGCCTAAATCCCCTAGAATTGGGCCTTAACCTGCAAGAATCAGGCCTAAACCTACTAGAATGGGGCCTAAACCCACTAGAATTGGGCCTTAACCTGCTAGCATTGGGCCCTAAGCTACTAGAAACTCGCTTTAACCTGTTGGGCTTGAATCAGGTCATTACCTGATAGATTCGGGCCTTTCGGGCCTTTACCCACTAGAACCGAACCTTAAACTGCTAGAATGGGACCTTTACTGGCTAAAATGTGAGGTAAACTTGCTAGAAACCCCACTTCAACCTACTGGAATCAGGCCTTAAACTGTGCATCTGTGCAGTCTGACCAGACTCTATACTGTAGGCAAACTAACTTGAAATTTTCATCTAGATAAATCCAAAAATGAGACTTGACAATTCTCAAGATGGAAGCTGGAAAAGTCCATTTAAGAAATTCCGCAGGTAAAGGATAAAATTGAATCCATCTACACAATCATGTCGTTCTCCAACTTTGTATAAATCATATTTTAGATACAGAAAGTTTTAACCAACCTCTCCTTTCCTCATGATTTATCTTGATTATTTGCTGTTGCCTAAAATTCCACCTCCCACTCCATGGTTGGAATACCATTTTCCTACTTTCTTCCACCCTTATACCTCCCCACAACTTCCTACACTGTTTTAGTGTAAGCTTTAACCCCAAAACATGCAAAAGTAGGAATATTGTAATTAATTATATATGTTATGTGACTTTAAACAAGTAAGTATAACCTGTTAGTCAGACAAGGACCATGCTGTATTGTTCTTACTTCATTAAGAGGAATGATGAAATAAAAAACTATGTTGAAGTGACCATAAAGAAGCAAATGACCTTCAAGACTTGAGAAATATTAACTTTTGAATATCTGTAGCTGACTAACATCTTATCCAGAAAATTTCCAAATTAAACATTAATTTATAATTTAGTCATAATCCATGTTAAGTTATGGGTCATTGATAGAAAACCTTTAAAATATGATTGTGAATTAAGTTTCAGTTGAATATCTTTAATGGATATAAGAGATATAAAAGTGCATACAACAACAGAAGTTAACACCTGATAGAGTAGGATAGCCTGCTACAAACCAAACACTATTCTTGAAATAATTATGGCAAATATACCAGAGTACTTAAACTCAAAATATGACAATTGTTTATATCTATGACAATTCTATATCAAATATTTTTCTGCAATTTTCAATTTCAAGATTAATTTGACATAAATCATCTAGTATGGAAATTTACTTACGTCAGCTATTTCAACTTTCCTTTCCCAACTTTTTACTTTTTTCTGTATTTCGTACAAATCTGCTTTCTCAGAGACATACTCCATCACTTCAGGTACACGATAATCCGCTAACTGTTGACGTAATTTACGATTTCTCTTTTCAGCTTTTGACCGCTCCTGCAAATAAGGATGACTTGAATTTCAAATTTCACACTTTCATAGCTTTTATATTTGCTGAAGAATTTTTTTCTAAATTGCATGTAAATTTTATATACATGTTAGTATTAATCATTTCAAGTTAGTCCAAATACTAGTTTTCAATCTGAATATTGAAAGATATGATAACTTTGTATAACTTCAGACAAAACTTACATGTACATTATATTTAAAATTCTAATAACGTATAATCAATTCTGAAGACATTTTATAAACTTTTAAAATAAATAACATAATACAATACTTTTTAAAATCTAACAATCTTATTATTGTATTAAAACAGAAAGTTATGAGAATTTTACTTACAGCTTCAACAACTGTAGTTTCGGCATCAATTCTAGTCAATAAATCAGCCCTCGATGTAATCTCAGACTTTAACCTCTCAGACTCTAGTGTCAATGTTGATAATTTTTTCTGTAATATTTGAAGTTCTTATAAAATATACAGGTACATAGAAATTTAAAGGCTATAAGTTCAAATATACAAAGGTAAGAAATAGTATTTATTTATCTATTTATTTATTTACTGGTATCAAAGACTTCGTAAAGATTACAAATTATATATCAAACAGATAAAAAGGAGAAAAAAGAAAAAAAGACACAAAATGAAAAATAAAACCAAAACAGAGCCTTTAATTTCACGATGGAAATCTTGTCAAATGTGTATTGGATATCATTATATTCATGTATATATTTTCTACATTTAATGCGTGTATTACATGCACAAATACAGCCAGACAGAAATAAAATGTGTATCAGACTAGAGTGTGATCTGGAACAAGGTATATATATGTATATAGTCATATAATTACCTTGTATGAGTTGAGTACTTGTATTGTGGTACCAGCCATCTGTTTTAGTCTCAACAAGTCCTGGTTCCTCTCGTCTATTTTCTCTAAATACTGCTGGTTCTCAATTCTCAGCTGATTAAAATCGACTTCATGTAACACTTCACCCATCTCCTCTTTCTGTAAAATTATGTTTCATCAATTTATGACATGTTTCATCAATGAAATTATTATAGATTAAGTTTACTTCCTAAAATATGATGTGTCTCAAGTTATTTTTTGACAGTTGTATTCAGCACATCATTGGCAAATGACATCACTTATAAAACATGGTAAATGTAAACACTCTGTTTCTTAATATTTCTAAATTACTGTATAAATCTACTCAATCATGTTTATTAAATCTACTAAATACATTTGTATCATGTTCTATAAATGTACTTGGTCATGTTCTATAGGGTTAATCACATTCTACAAATCTACTCAAATCACTTAAAACATGGTAACACATACATATAACTTTTCAAACATTGTTGTAAGCAAGATTTAACTTGAAATCAACTGAATTGTAAAGAAATACGAAAAATATATCAAATATCACAAACCTGTTTTAGTTGAAGGTGTAGCTTTTTCTTCTGAACTTTCAAAGTAGAATTTTTCAATCTTAACTTTTCAATCAAAGTATCCTGAAAGAAATTGTTGAACAAACTGTAACATTTGTTTTTAATCATCATAATTACAAATATGAACACAAATAAGTAACTTACAAATTTACATAGTGATATTACATGAAAAAAAGTGAATAAACATGATATAGTATGCATAAATTAATTTTAAGCCATTAATTTATGATATCTTAGTTACAAAAATAATATAATGTATGGTTAAAGAGAAATAATTTAATCACAGGAGTAAACTATAGTGTAAACAATATCATACCCTGGATCGTATTTTATCATCAAAGTATCTAACAATCTTTTCAGCTACAACTTTTCCAGACGACTGGTTGACTGCACCTTTCATTATATCTCTGTCAAACTCATAAGACTCCTTCTTAGTTTCTGCTAGTCTAAGATCAGCTTCCTCCATTATTGCCTGTAGAATTGATTAAAACTTTGTTAACTTAATAACATTCAAAATATATAGATATCTTAAAATTCTAGTATGTTAACTTACTCAGTCACAATTTAATAAACTATTAAAAACTTTACATCTGACTTTAAAAAGAAAAGTAAACATTGCATGCACTGTTTTAATTTATCTCTTACTTTTTGAAATGTTTATTGTAATGCTACAATATATTGAAAATCAAAGCAGTGAAAGATTTACTAGTTAATATAATATGTCAAATTAGTAACTGTCTGTCATACAATTATTTTCTAAACAACTCAAAGAAAGATATACCTTGTATAGATCAAGGACTTTTTCAGACTCTTCCTTCAGTTTATCAATCTCTTCTCTCAGTTCATCAATTTCTCTTTGGGCAATGTCACATTTTTGTTCTGCTGTGAGCCGCAGGGATTTATCAATGTTACTACTGCGTGACTTGGACCTTTTTCTATCAACTCTACGAACAAGATCTTGTGAAGACTGTGATGGTGTGGCACCAGGGCCAGCTGCTGCTCCAGCTCCATCCTTTGGTTCAACACGTTTGAGGTATTTCTCAAACATTTGCGTTTCTGTAAGAAGGACTTCATTGGCACGCCTGTAATTTTAGATGGCACATTTGTTTTTCCTCAAACACAAATTGATAATTATTAAACACCAACACTGCTTAAATTTATACATTAGTACTGCTGAAGCTATATAGGCTCACTATTAACTAAATATTACTAACTAAAACACTTGTGATACAAACATTATACAAGATAAGCCCAAGTCCTCAGACTGCAGGTCAAACACACTAAAATATAAAACTTACTGATGGCCAGACAGTTGGGGTTCAATTCTCTTGTGAATTTGGAAGTGAAGATTTGAAAATGAGGAAGTATTGCATTTCACAATAGCAGAATTTCAAGTTAAATATTTATTATCATAATTATTTAATTATAATTATATAAATAAAGTAGATACACAAAACAGTGAAAAAAGCAACAAACATTATGTTAGCTGGCTTAAATTAAGCCATTTAAGATATAAAGTTATAAATCATCAACAAGGTAGAGTTTGTTCAATAACTTTTAATAAAATTATGCCATTGACAGCAGGTAAAACATACAAGTTAATCATAGATATTAAAATAGGAGAACATTTTTACAATAAACAACATTTATATTTTTTTAAATTTTACATCCAATCCTTGCTGCTTATACAAAAAAAGAAGAAAAGAAATACATGAAATATTGGTTTTTTATTTCATTTTCATTTTGCTACACCCGTCTCCCTAACATCACACCATGGCCATCCCTTGTGTTACAAGAAATACAGGTTATTCACAACAACTTCAGACTATCATAAATTCTCCTTCTTATCTAGGACAGTATACCACTGGAACCACCTACCCTCTGCAGTTGCCCTACTCCTTACTCAGAGCAGTTTAGTGCAGCCATAGCTTGCAATGAACATGTAGTTTTCCAGCCCCGTTTTTTACATTTTTAATATTCTTCTTACATTTTTAATATTCTTCTTTTATCCTCATTTTAAACAACTACTTTTAACTTTCTTGCGATTTTGATGGGCAGTCATGTACTCGAGAGGGGTTTCACAGTTATGGAAGATAGATTATGTGACTGTTACCATACATGTAGGCCTATGTTTGATGCTGGGTAGGCCATGATAAATATACATAGGCAAGGATCAATCTAGCCCAATAAATTGTGAGCCAAGGCTTTTAATCATATCTACATCTACAGGATACTGCTTAACAATCAATTCTGATTATGACTAGCAGGCGCATTGTCAGGAAACTGTTAATTAATTAAAGACATTATTTATATGCAAATTTAAAAGGATAAAGAGTAAAAGTCATATCTACGCCATAATATGACAGTCAACATTTGCGACAAATGCCTCATAATAATATTCAGTATTGGAAAAAAAAGTTAAATAGACATTTATAGTTGATCTACCGCTACCTTGTAAATATCAACATCTATGTAGATCTAATATCAGTTTGTAAAATCGGTAGGTCTTGCAGTCGAAATATTAATACTACATGTAGGAGTGTTTTACCGCTTCCTAGTCCTGCTTTTTGGCAAAGCAACTTTAGCAAGCCCCTAACGTGTAATATATTGCCTTTATTGGACTACCCGCTTCCTTGCTCATTTCTCTTCAATTTTCACTTGCTACTATTTTGTACTAAACTAATTTCTAAATGTCTGAAATTTATGATGTCAAACTGTCTCACTGATAAAAAATGTTCCGACTGAACAGCTGTTCAATCAATATTAAAGTAACAATCAAACACAAATATATACAGGAATAACTTACTGCGTGTCTTCAACAAGTTGATATAATTGTTCGTCTGTTAAATCCTGTAACGGATCGTCTCCAGCCTCATTACTTGTGTCGTGAGTATCAACACTTTCCGTGTCCGCCATCTTGCTTGTTGTGTTGCTATTGACAACATCCGGGTTCTTCAGTATACGATTCGTACTAATAATATGTCGTGCTTTTGTATATTCGTACCATTATTCAATAGAAAAGTATTTAAATCGAAATATCGTATTTTTTCAGAAGTTTTGTAAACAAAAAATACCATGGTCTTATTAAATTTTTCTAAAGTTTTACGTATTGGTTTTTGAAAATAATATTTTATGTACGTTGACATTGTTGTTAAATTGGATTAGGGTCTAAGACCAATCGCAACGGTAATGTAACGATTCGCCACACTAACGATTCGCCACATAACGATTCGACACAGAGTAATAACGATTCGCCACAGTTAAATAACGATTCGCCACGTGCTCAAGTACAAACTTGTTCACACCTGTTTTCAAATTGTTGATGGAACACTTTTTTATATTATATATTTCATTTGTAAATAAATAAATTACACTGAATAAAGCTTTTATTGAATAAAAAAACACACGAAAACCAGATACTTTATTAACAAAATTACATAACACATTTTATAACTTCGTTATTGATATAAACTGGAAAAATATACTAACAACTTTTATAGAATAAAAACACATGAAAATAAATATTTTATTACCAAAATTACATCACACATTGTAGATGAGAAAAACTTCGTTATTCCAGGTACGTATATTAACACACGTACCTGGTTATTCATATAAACTGGAAAATTATACGAAAACAGCTTTTATTGAATAAAGACACATGAATATTTTATTACCAAAATTACATTACACATTGTAGATAAGTTAAACTTCGTTATTTATATATACATTGTACTGGAAAATTAAAAGAAAACAGCTTTAATTGAATAAATGACAAAAAATATATTTTATTACCAAAATTACATTACACGTTTTAGATAAGTTATTTATATAACTAACATATTTTATTACTTAATTGTCGCATTGTTTTGAAATCTGCTCACATTGTCAGATAATTAAATGATTATTTCGTCGTCAATTCAATATTTCTACAATTTAAGGTGATTGGCTTGTTAAAATAAAAGGTGTGACAAATATTTTAGATATGCGTTCTTTAATCAATTATCGTAAATCAATTTTCGTAATGATCACATGTTTTTGCAATATCTTTTTTTTAATATTTGACATATATATAAATGAATGATAATGATATTGTGATGTTCTTTGTTCCTTTATTTGCAGCTGTCTGTTCTCCGTAAGAATGTCATCAGTTAAAACTTTTTATGTTCTTCTTATTATTTTTTTTCTTTGCTTTTGTCATGTCACCACAGAATTATTATATTTGTAATTATTGTATGTAACGAGATATTGTAAATTTATAAGTTACCGAAATAAACTATTTCTTCTCTTCTTCTTATATAAATTGACATTTATGTTTATGATTAATCAACATATAATTACATTCTTGTAAATGTACTCCTGTAATAATGTTACTTTAATAAACTAAAAATCCGCGATGGGGGCTTTAAGTTCATGTTACTTGTATTAAGAAACATTATCAAATTATTGTCATTGTCAAATTATTAAATCAAAAGGGTATAGATGGATACCGAAAATAAGCTATTTTCGCGAAAATAAGATCGCGGCTACGAAAATAAGATTTATTTTTAAAACAGTGCATTTATCTGTTTGAATAATTATGTAAGTAATATATTTATGCATTCATTGAATGATTTTACAGCAAATTAAAATTTCAGAACAAAATTTTTTTTTTAAAAAGTGAAGTTTGAGCCGAAAATACTCTCACGAACATAACTCAAATTGCCGTGTAAAGCGAAAATAAGATCGGGTCTACGAAAATAGATTTGAATTTGATATAATGTATTTAAAACGTATTTTTGCTGTTAATAATTGATTTGTATGAATGAAATAATAAATTTCAGAACCAAAAAAAAAAAATAAATGTGAAGTTTGAGCCCAAAATACCATCGTATGAAATAGCTCAAATTGCCGTGTAAGGCGAAAATAAGATCGGGTCTACGAAAATAAGATTTATTTTTGATATAATGTATTTAAACGTATTTTTTGGTGTTGTCAAATGATTTGTATGAATGAAATAATAAAGATTGAAATGTTTTTTAATGAAATATTAGACGTCTGTGCGGCAAATATGGTACATATAAATCCGTGGGTAAATATTCCAAATTTAGTATAGAAAGAACGCATTCATGAACATATAACCAAAATTGCGTCTACGAAAATATAGGCTATATAAGATTTACATGGTTCATAAATTATATTAAAAATAGTATTAATTTTATTTTTAATGATTTTGCAAATAAATTTTAAGAATTAAATGTTCTCTTATAAGATAAGAAATGTTTGTGGTGAAAAAGTATCAAAATAAAAGAAAGAACAAGTGCAAAAATAACCTGAAACAACAACTACGAAAATAAGATCTAAATCTATATAAGAATATGTACCGTACGAAAATAACATCTAAACAGTACTCTACGAAAATAAGATCTATAAGGAAATAAAAGCTGTATGAAAATAATGTTAATTAATACGAAAATAAGGTTACGAAAATAAGATCTATTAGTGTAGAAAATAAGATCTGTATGAAAATAATGTCTGTATTCGACTAAGATTTTTACAAATGTAAGATCTGTGAAATGAAAATAATATCCTTACAAAAATAGGATACATATAAAAATAAGATATGTAAAAAATATTACCTGTATGGGAATACTATATATACGAAAACAAGATCCTATAGGAAATGTGATCTATACGAAAAAAATAAGATCTGTAAGAAAATAATACCACGAAAATAAGATATGTATGAACATAATGTCTGTTTTCGAATAAGATTTATACGAAAATAACATTTGTACGAAAATAATGTGTGTATAGGAATAAGATTTACTTGAAAATAATATTCATATGATAATAATATCTGGATCAGAATGATGTGAAAAACGACTCTTTATGAAAATGACTGTCTTTATAAAATAAAATCTTTAACGACAATAAGATCTGTGTATAAATATATCTGTATGATAACAAAAATCTTTTTAAAAAAAAATAAGATATCTATATTTTGATATGGTGACTGTGATAAATCGCCAATAAACACCTTTAATGATGGGCTTTTATAAGTGTGTTTCAATTACGATAAGTGCGAAAATCCAATAATCCAATCATCGTATTAGAGCATTGATTGCTGCCGATAGCCATGTGCACGTGTCATACGTTGTATAATTTTCTCCTTCTCTCAAATAAAAAGATCTTGTCCGTGCATTATCTGATTAAAGCACTAAAGCAATAAAGTAATATACTGATCTTTTACTAAATGTAGATATTATTTTTATATTACACGTATTTTAAATTATCTTTTATTTTGGTATAAATCATTTCCATATTGATATTTTATTTTCATATAGCTAGATATCTTATTGTTGATCTTTTTTTCGTATCATTCTAACACAGATATTATGTTCTTACAAATACATTTGTTTTATTTTCGTATTTCATATTCACAGGCCTTATAAAAATATTTGTAAAAATCTTAGTTGAAAAAATTATTTTCATACAGATTTTATGTTTGCAGAGATCTTATTTTCGTGCAGATATATCAATTCATACAGTAATTTTTTTACAGATCATATTTTCGTATAGATCACATTTTCAGTAGGATCTTATTTTCGTACATATAGTATTTTCATGCAGGCATTTTTTTTAACGTATCTCATTTTCGTATATATATCTTATTTTGACAAAAATCATATTTTCAATTAGATCTTGTTTTCGTACATATATCAATTCATACAGGTTTTAATTTCTTACAGATCTTATTTTCGTATAGAGCATCATGATTTTCCATTGGATCTTATTTTCGTGCAAGTATAAGTATTTTCATACATATATTATTTTCATACAGGTATTATTTACTAAGAGGTCTTATTTTCGTATAACCTTTTTTTCGTATGTACATAAAATGTAAAAATGGTAAAGCATATAGTAGATCCGATTCCATATCAAACGAATATATTAAAAGCACTAAGAATATTATGCTACCAATCTATGCAAAACTTTTCAACAAGATATTGGATACTGGTATTATCCCTAGTACTTGGTCAGAGGGTTACATTATTCCAATCTATAAAGGAAAAGGTTCGAAACTTTCCCCGGAAAACTATAGACCCATTACGATTTTATCCTGTCTCTCAAAAATATTCACTAGTGTCCTAAATGATAGACTGACAAGGTTTGTCGAAACAAATAACCTGATCCATGGAAATCAAACTGCCTTTAGAAAAAATATGTCAACTCTTGATCATGTGTTTACATTGAATTTTCTCATAGAATTTTTAAAAAAACAAAAACAAAAACTATATGTCGGATTCATTGATTTCTCTCGTGCATTTGATAATTTACCACGTGCGCAACTTTTCCAAAAATTAATCGATACTGAAATAAACGGAAAATTCCTGAGACTTATCCGCAATATGTATAAAGGGGTTAAATCTTGTATCCAGTTAAATGGCAATACTTCAGCAATGTTCTCGTGCGATATTGGGGTCCGTCAAGGGGAAAATTTGTCCCCACTTTTATTTTCCCTGTATCTTAATGACCTTTTAGCTTACTTGACATCAAAAGGCAATTCTGGGATTACATTAGACTACGCATCCGACGAGAACATAGAAACTCTAACTATCCTAGCTCTTCTCTTCGCGGACGATACTATTATTCTGGCGCGAAACCCTCAAGATTTTCAGAAATGCTTAAATGATTTCTACTCGTACTGCAACGAATGGAAACTGCAAATAAATACAGAAAAAACGAAAGTTATTGTTTTCGGCTCGAATAAACGCGGTACTCGTAACCTAACATTTTACATAAATAATCATCCTATTGAGATAACAGAAAAATATAAGTATCTGGGAGTTGTTTTTAGCCAGACTGGCAAATTTAACAAAGCACGTGACCATATTATAACCCAAGCAAAAAAGGCGATGCATTTGTTATACAAACGTATTTTTAACCTAAATCTACCTTTAGATCTTCAGCTTAAATTATTTGATAACACAATCTTACCCATACTCACATTTTCAAGCGAAATATGGGGTATAGAAAATAACAACGACATAGAAAAGGTTCATTTAGATTTTCTAAGAAAAATTACAAATACAAGGAAAAGTACCCCCGCTTATATGTTATATGGGGAATTGGGGCGTTATCCGTTGCAAATAAATATCAATACGAAAATAATTCGGTTTTGGAATATTTTAAAAACAAATGATTCGAATAAATATTCAAATATTATTTACAAAATAATGATTCAAAGTGATAATTCCTACAGATGGCTAAATTCAGTAAAAGATATTTTAAACAATACAGGTTTCCCCTATCTATTCTTGAATCAAGAAGATATCACTATAAAAAATATCCATTTACTAATAAAGCAAGTGCTAGTAGATCAATTTATAACAGATTGGAATGGAAAATTACAAGCCTCAAACAAAGGAAAATTATATTATTTGTATAAACAAGAACATAAAAGAGAAGACTATTTAACAATATTACCGAAAAACTTGTACATACCGCTTCTTAAATTTCGTACCAGCTAATCACCGTCTTCCGATAGAAATTCTAAGATATAACAATACTCCATACAACGAGCGTATCTGCGAAGAGTGCCGAACACTTGGAGACGAATTTCACGCAATTATGTCCTGTAAACGTTTTACTGTCATACGGAAAAAATATATCCCAGAATATTATTATAAACATCCAAATGTAATCAAGTATAATGAATTGTTAAATAGTACCGACTATGCTACCTTGAAATCTTTAAGTATGTTTGTTTCATATATTTTGAAACAATAAGTTGCTTTCTTCTTATAAATAAAATTAAACAACTCGCCAGGTAAAATTTACTCTGATTGGTCAACGCTACCGACTAAATCCACTTTATGAATGAAATTCCTAGACTGACATGATTACTACAAAATAATCGTGCAACACAATGGTAAATCGTGTCTTTGTATTTATACAGTTATTTGAGATTATTACGAACGTATAGATACTGTTAGTTTTATTCTAATGTCTCCAATTTTTTTATAGTATGAAAACTGCTAGATATAAAGTACTAGTTGGGAGAAATTGACTTGTATAATTATTCTAAATAGAACTTATTTGTGTACATGCAAAAATGCCCGGTTTTTACACTGTTCCCCTGGTAAAGGCTATTTAATCAAAACTTTCATAACATTAGACACGTTATTCTTATAAACTGTTGTTTTCGAAATATTTTTTGCATGTCTCGTTCTATATAAATTGTTAACCCACATATGTTATAATACTGATATTATTTGTAAATTGTCTGTTGTTACATTATATGTAATCTTGACAAAATAAAGAAATATTGTATTGTTGTATTGTTCATACTTACAGATCTTATTTTCGTAGAGTATTGTATAGATTTTCTTTTTGTATATATTCTATATACAGTAGATCTTATTCTTGTAGTAGTTGTTTCTGGGGTTTTTTTTTCGCACTAGTTAATTCTTGCTTTTATTTTGATGCTTTCTCACTCCACTACCTTTTCTTGTTTTATAAGAGAAAATTTACTTTTGCAATTAATACAATTTTATAAGTTATGATCTTATATTCGTAGTCGCCATCTTGGGTTATTTTCGCATGCCTTCTTTCTATACTATTTGGGATATTTACCATATTTACCGAACAAACGTTTAATATTTCATTACAAAATATTTCATTTTTTATAATTTCATTCATACAAATCATTTAATAACAACAAAATTGCATTTTAATGCATTATATTAAAAAATAAATCTTATTTTCGTAGACCCGATCTTATTTTCGCTCACACGGCGATTTGAGCTATATTCGTACGTATGTATTTTCGGCTCAAACTGTACTTTTTTAGATATTTTTTTTTGGTTCTGAAATTTTAATTTGCTGTAAAATCACCCAAAGAATGCATAAATATATAACTTACATAATTATTTAAACAGATAAATGCACTATTTCAAAAATAAATCTTATTTTCGTAGCGATATCTTATTTTCGCGAAAATAGCTTATTTTCGGTATCCATCTATACCGAATCAAAAGGAAAAAAATGTTGATAACTAAATAAATCATTGTTAGATCAATAATCATACTGTGGCGAATCGTTATTTAACTGTGGCGAATCGTTATTACTCTGTGGCGAATCGTTATGTGGCGAATCGTTAGTGTGGCGAATCGTTACTAATTCGTCGCAACTACTCGGCCCTTTCCGTCAGTCTTCGGATAAGGACCTCGAACACAATAGTATGAATACACAGAACGGATGTGTATTTCGGCCTAACCTACGCTAAGAAACTAAACATGTAAACAAATAGTTATTTAATGCTGGGAGTTGTTGACAAGTTTATTTCCAATATATGTAGTAAAAGTTCACCTAAAAAAAGTGAATTCATAGGTACAAAAGCAAACAATACATTATTTATATATTTATTATTATGGTTGTAGAAACGAAAGTACAAAAACCCAACCTGTTGACATTTAGTCGGATTTGTTTAAAATTGAACATCAGTGGGCATATTTAAATTATAAATTGTTGTCAGACATATTTTCAAGCATAAGAGTACCGGAACAGACATTAGATGTCAAATATATACATTCGTTTTACATTATCTCTGTTTCTGTTTACATCTGAAACCACGTGGTATAACTACTTTCAATCCGTTTTGTTTCCGAGGTTACTATAGATAATAGCCGAGGCAATTCCGAATGGGTCTAAGACCCTTATAGAATACCAGTAATCGGTAGTTAATTGATAACAACCAAACACAAATTGGAAGCAAATATTTTACATAGCATTTGATTTGTTGAACATACAATTCTTTCTGTTTTACCCGCACAATATTCAGTGTATGTAGGCCTACTTAGGTCTGTCAGTTTGAAAGATGGTGACGTACTCAATTGAATATAAATGTGCGTGATGTTAAAATAAGACTAAATTAAGGGTTATTCTTAATCAACATCGAGTTGAAAAATTTGATAAACAACAATTTTTCTCGTGCAATATATGTGAAACAAGGGTATGGGCCTAGTTCAAACTGGCTGAAATTAAAACCAACTGCATTCCAGCATAATTCTAGAGAAATGAGCTTTCAAGAGCAAACCTATTGCCTGCTCAAGACAAGAATTCTTCCTAATTTTTAATCTGTCATCTGTGTTTTAAGTGTGCTCTGAAACTGTTTTTTTTTCGTGCGAGTGTAAATGTCTTGTTCACTGCAATCTTATAGCATCTGACAGCATCGATCATAATGCTGAAACAAACCCATTACTACTAAAATAGGACTATTTCTATTACTGGAAACCGCCACTAGTCAAATTATACTACACACAAGTGATTCTAGCCGTGGTGTTGGTAGTTTCTCTGGATCACGACAGGAATTAAGCCACATTTAATTTACCAGAGCACAGTTCAGTCACCGCATAGCTGTCAAGCTGTTTACCAGTACAAGTTGCCTTCACTTCGCAAGGAACTAATAACTTCTGTACATGCCAGGGCAAATGTACAGTGCGAATGATCGCAGAAAGGATTTCATGATCGTTTTCAACAAATGACCTGCGTCGTCCGAAAATCGAACCCGGGTCACCCGATTCACAGTGAAACGCTCTACCAGTAGTACGTACGGCTTACAAGTGATTCTATGTGCAGTTGATACCTTTTATAGCTAATTACTACATTTACCTGTGTTTATTGCATCTTCAGATTTACCTTCTAATTTGGTAATTCCAGATTGGAGAGGGATTTAATTTAAAGCTACCTTTAAAAATGAAAAACAGTTTTTGTTATTATTTTATATTGCTTAAAGAGCATTGTTGCATGCACAAAATGAATGCTAAAAGATTAAAAACCCACTTAAAATATACTCAGCCAAAATAAAAAGTAACCATTTTTATAGTTTTTATTATGTGTTCACACAAACCTAGCTAATGTAAGATGTACACATAATGTTGACCCTACACGCAGTGAACCATGTGTTCCCGTAATAAAGTAATTTATGTAGTTTAGCACGTGCGCTTCTTGTGGCACATATCCATATCCGGTGAAAGTATCGGACTATACAGAATTTTTCACGAACCGTCACAACGTTGAAACAAGTCTAGCAAATGCCAAGGGTAAATAATGAGGAACGAAACCAAGCTATTGGGATGGTAAATACAGGCATGTCAGCAACTGCTGTATCTCGGCACTTTGGTTGTACTCGAAAGACTATCGAGCGTTTACGGAGACGATTCCGTGTCGCAGGAAACGTTGCCGACCGTGCTCGAAGTGGTAGGCCATGTGTAACTACTGCTGCCGATGATAACTATATTGTCTTGCAGCACCTATGTTACAGGCGTCTTACTGCAGCAGCAAGTGGGCGACAGTTTGGTATTCATCCACAGACTGTCCACAGAACGTTCAGCCTGTTCGTACGTACCGACCATACTTCAGTCAAATTCTCACCAGATGTCATCGAACTGCAAGGCTGGATTGGTTCCGTCGTCACCTGAGCTTCCAAAGTGCTGATTGAGATTTGATTTTGTTTTCCTACGAAGGTCGGTTCCATGCCGACGGACGTGAACGACTTTATCGCCGTCGGTAGTGTTTTGCTGTTGGGTTCGTCATTGAGTGGGACCGTTTCGGAGGTGATTCAGTCTTATTGTGGGGTGGGATAATGGGAGGTTAATCGTTATGCTCATTGTAAAAGCTCTTCATTTCATTCATTTACATGGTCCAAATGTCACCATTATGCAGATAATGCCCGTCCACATACAACCGCAATAACTAACATATAATGTCAATGTATTAGACTGGCCTGCGAATAGTCCCTACCTTAATCCCATTGAATACATTTGGGACGTGTTAGGGCCTCCATTCGAAGAAATACACTGTAGACTTGCAGCACGGGCAAATTTACCTGCGCCGTTTATACAGCTTACGTCAACAGCATTCTCCACCGTATTACAATGAACTTTTTCTGGGACAAAACCAAAATAACTTTTGTCTATTTCTCCACTTTTATTAAATGTATAAAAAGTTTACAGTAAATGAATGTAATGTCATACATAAACAAATCTATGACTGAACGTTGTTGTATTGAACGTTGTTGTGTTGATAAAATATGTGTTACAGAAAAGCACAATATCTACACAACATCAATACAAGTATAATAAAATCAGTACATCAGGCAGACATTGGTGTAGCATAGGCTTGTATACAAGCAGTAATAATGAAGTTGTGGTTATGAAATTTGGGGTTATATATAAATATTGCACATTGCTATACTCAAAAAATGTAGTTATAATGTTAAGTGTTTGTACATGAAACATTTAGAATATATAGTTATTTAAGTCTGTATTTCAGATCTTTCGACAACTTTGGCCATATTGGAATTTTTGCTGGGAAAATAAACATAATAATTACATTAAATTCATTACAGGATAGAGCAAATAAAAGGCAATTTTTGTTAGCATTAAAAAGACTATCATGAAATTTTGTGAAAGGGAATACTTAAGACTGGTGGGAACTTTTGGTTGATTTAAGGACATAAACCATGACTTTATGGACACTTATATAATATATATGATAGACAATATCTCCAGTGTTTATAAATCCCAGAACAAAATAATGAAAATATATGTTTCTCTACTAACTGCATTTATACTTTAAGATAAAATGAGGGTTATACATAATACAGCAATCATCTCATGATTTGCATGGAGTTCACATGAACATACAAAATGATTAAAATATGAATACAAGTTAATAATGGATGAAATGATATAAATATCAGTTTTGTTTATATACAAAAGATAATACTATGTTACATAATTAGTTAATTTTCTTTCCATTAACAAGCTTATATGTAATAGTATTACATTGCTATTTCAGAACAAAAATAATTAACTTTGTTTTCTTTAATTTAAATTAATTATCAGCATAATTGTCCGCTCTTAAGAAAATAAAAATCAAAATTTAGAAGATAAAAACTTGATGGAAGTTCAAACATGTACCCTGTCTTCTACATGATTATAAAACAAAGTAAAATATAAACACGAGTGTACATGACCTCATACAGTTTAGATGTTACATGCAGTAAAACTTATATTAGCACTCTTTACTAAATGCACAAGCATAACAAATTATAAAACAAAACATATACAGCATAAAATATACAAGCTTTCATTGTTACCTCAACATGTACATCTCTTTGTTAACCCTCCCCCATGAAAAATAGTGAAAATAACTGCTGCCATTTTTTCTGATATCTATTACATCAACAAATATTATGTTTTTAAAACCAACTAGTAAATTTGACAAAAATAATTATTACTTTAAAAGAATTGATGTAAGCTATTGATACTTTTACTTGCCACAGTTTATACAAATTCACTGATTCAAAACCAGAAAACGTATTTTCTTTTGACTATATAATCAGTAATTATTTTTTTCTGTTTCATAGTATAAATATAATATAAATCTTCAATGTGCATGCAAGATAACTGAGAACATTCCAAGTTATGATAGGTGTTTGTTTCTTTTTCACATCTGTATCATACACTTATTATTTATATATATATATATAATTACTGTAATATTTAAAAACATATTATATGTTGAGAAAATTAAGGCAAGAAAAGCCAATAAGAATATTTCTCTATATAAATATATGGAGGTGGCACTCAAACAAAAGAAAAAAAAACTAACATTTTTGTTTTGTCAGTTCCTTTCCAAAGGACAAAAAATAAATCATGGAATTGATTATTAATTTTGGTTATTTAATTGTATGTATTTATTTAAGTTCATTCTTGTGTTCAGTATGTATGACACTATTTGCTATACTACAACATAAAAACAAGTACACATAACTAACTGTAATATTCTATCTCCTGCCAGAACAATAATAAATGATTTAAACACATTGACAATACATATAAAGGTGACCATTGGTGAATTTTGGCACTTGTTTTATATTGGTCCTCAGAACATCAACATTTAGTGTCTCGCATTTACAAACAGATTCGGGCTGTACACCACTAAAACTATGAATCTGAAATTTTCTGACTACTAGGTTCTAAACAATATTTTCAATTATAATTTTCTATTTATATCAGAAAACAACAATTATTATTGAGCAGAACATAATGATTTCTGGGTAGTGTAAACAAATTGATATACTGTCATCCAAAAAATTATAAAACATGACTGTAATAAGCAGTTTGTTCATTTTGAACATGTATTTTATCACTGAAACTGTAGAAGCCCTCTGTTGTAGCAATGTGTTTGTTCCCATAGCAACCATACACCTGGTGTTCAAAATAGTCCTTTCTTCGTCTTCTTATGGGCACTGGAAAACAATAAAAACACACTAATAATATTCATGTAAACTTGAACACAACAATACTATAAATCTTCTCTGATAGTAAAAATCTAAGTGAGTATTTTCGAGTAAATGCTTAAACATGGATTTAATCCAGAAAATGAACTGTGTGAACTACCTAGACAAAATAATACAAAAGACTACATATGTGCAGTTAGTGTTTTTTTCCTGTAGCGCTTTGTGTAGTGTGCACATTTAAAAGGACTTGTAAGTACACAAGCATGCACTCATAAGGTATTTGAGTACACAAGCGTGCACTCTTATATGGACTTGTAAGTACACTAGTGTGCATATCTGTCACAACATTTAAAAAAAAATGGCATGCACTCCTGTAACTTCAAGTGAGTACACTCGCATGCACTCCTATAGCAACTTATAAGTACAGAGTAAACTCCTAACATATGAGTACACTAGTGTGCACTCCTGTCCAAGAGTACACTAGCATTCATAAATGTTGCAGCTTGTGAGTACTCTAGTGTGCACACCTATAACAACAGCCAAGTTCTCTAGTGTGCACACCTATAACAACAGCCAAGTACTCTAGTGTGCACACCTATAACAACACGACAGTACTAAAATGTGCACACCTATAACAACAGCCAAGTACTCTAGTGTGCACACCTATAACAACAGCCAAGTACTCTAGTGTGCACACCTATAACAACAGCCAAGTACTCTAGTGTGCACACATATAACAACAGCCAAGTACTCTTGTGTGCACTCCTTATAACAAAACCCCAAGTACTCTAGTGTGCAAAACCTATAACAACCCCCAAAGTCCCAGTGTGCACTCCAAAAGACTTGAGTCCCAAAAAGTCTTTTTGGGAAGGGGCCCTTTGCAGTTAAGTGGGGAAAATTCTAAAGGCCCATTATTTTAAGGAATGCAAGTCATCCTGTTTGGTTTTTTTGTTTATTTTAAGTAAAAAAAAATTTAAATGTTTTTTAAAATTGGGTGTGTTCCTTAAATTTTCAACCCTCTTTAAAAACCTTTTTTTTAAAAACCCCACATTCTTAAAAGTGAAAATTTTCCTTTTTTTAAACCTTTAAAAAAATAAAAAACCAACCCTTTTTGGTTTCAAAAAATTAGGGCAGGGGTGCAGTCTTGAATACAAAGTGAAATACACCAAAATTTCCCTTTTAAAACTGGCACAAAAATCCCCAAAAATAATTATAAATAAACATGTATGCACACCTGATCTGTAATTCTAATAAACTACTGTGCCAGCTACTGTGCAATGCAAATACTTCACACGAAATAAAGATACACCCCACTTGTTTAGTAAGAAAACTACTGTTAGTCTTGAATCTATTAAATCTTTTCCACAATTAGTAGAAAATAAATCTTTAAAACTTTCTATTTGACATTTTTATTAATACATATGTAACTGTTAGGCTATTGTAATTTTTTCTTTTCTTATCTCATCATAAAGTATTAACAGTAATAAAACTTTTTATGCTCCATGAAACTGAAAATGTAAGTGATACAAAATAGTTACAGGTATAAGATAATAAAGTCCAAAAGTACTGACAGTCACCATACCCCAAACAGAATCCTGGTGATAAAATTCTCCCTACCACTAGTTAATTTATAAAGAATAGAGAAATTCAGCAAAATAAATTGTAGTTTTGGTAGTGTAAACTGACAAAGTAATATCAAAAAGCCAGGAATAATAAGGAAGTATTTAAAATTTACCCTTTGTCTTTTGTGCTAAAAAATGTAAACAAAAAATACAATTACTACCAATTCAAGAAGTCCCTATGGAAAAAAAACACAAAAACATGCAATAGTTCATTTAATGGTAGAAATATAGACTACAAACTAAAATATGACAAAAAATACAAAACTATTTACTGTGTTTACACTTAATGTTGTCTAAACAACAAAACTTTCTCCTTTCTCTTTCCTATGGTACATTTTACCACTTACCAACCTTGTCTAGTTCTCTAGATTAACTCAATGTTTTGTGGGAGCGGAGAAACAGGACAGTCAACTAGTTTAACTCTTATGTTTTGTGGGCCAGGACAACTTATACCACAGTTTGAAGAAATAAGATTTTTGTATATGTAAAAAGTGTATTAAGTAATATATACTTACTCTTTGACATTTTCTAGAGAGTTACTATATCCTGTAGATTCTTCCCAAGCTTGTCTCTCCTTCTCAAACATCTTCCATTTCTCATCTATCTCTTTCTGTTGCTGCTCTAAACTCTTCTTCATTTGCTCTTGTCGTTTTTGTAACTGTTATAAAATAAACATTAAATAACAAGTCATTATTTAGATTCTAAAAAAGAAGGACTAGTCTGTTTTCATTATCCACGTTTATCAATTTTGTTTGTTTGTTTGTTTGTTTCATTTTACGCCTTTTTCCAACAGTATTTCAGTCATATAGGCGGGTAGTTTCCTAACCATCGTTCCTGGAGAGATACACCAGTACTAGACTACCTTCCTCCGCGCTAAACTACCAAAGCATCTCCCAGGGATCGAACCCACGCCAGAGAGGTAACTGGATTAGAAGTCATCGACTCTAACCCCTCGACCGCGGAGGGGGTCACCTTTATCAATCCAGGAAGCGAACTCAAAAATGATTAATATCAGTTGCAAGAACATATTTCACAATCAAGCTAAAATAAATATGTTTAAACCAAACCTGTATCAATATATACTTTGGGGGCATTATCAATTCTTGCGTAATAAATGCTATACATGAATTTGTGTTTCGTTTGATGATTTTCAAGCGTAAGGGCAAAAACATGAAGAATACAATTAAAACTCTTAAGTCTTCCTCTCTGAGGAGAGAAATCTTAAGTCTTCCTCTCTGAGGAGAGAAATCTTTATCAGTTTTGTTAATTGGGATGTGACAGTTTTCTTCAAATCAAACTTTAAACAAATTATCTAGCATACTTACATCTGCTTCTGAATCCTTGAGTTTTTGTTTCTTTTCTTTTACTTTCATCTCGAAAACTTGTTCCATTTCTGCCTCCATTTTCTTCATCTTAGCATCATGTTCTCTTTTCTCTTCTGCCATCTGTGTTAGTGGATCTCTTTATAAATAAATATTTCAATGTTAGATGGAAAATAAACATGACAAGATGGTATGTACGAGTACATTGTAGTTTAATACATTAACCATGCTAAATATCTAAAATCGACTCGTCCATACTTCAATATGGACAAAACCACCATTTTAAGGAAACATTTCAAAATATATACAGATTGAATACACTGCAGATTATAATCAGACGGCATAGGTTTAGCATTAATAGTGTAAAGGAGCCTAAATACTAATTGATTAAACTGTACGAGACATTTTAACTAACTTGCTGTACTGAATGTATCTCTACCTTTATATAAAGACCCAATCTTTAATTTTATTTCACCTTAATTTTAACATTGTGAAAATCTTGAATCTTATACATTAAAATATTTCTCTCAGTAAAATAGTTTGAATAGAGTTTCAAAAGGACTTACTTGGTAAGTGATCCTGGTTTAATTTTGCCATCAGTATTTGCTGGAGCTAGTTTATTGTATCTGTAGTTCTCGTAATGTACATTATTAGATACATCTTTCAGATCCTGCATGTGTGTCCTGTAAATAGATCAGTTTATATCACATATATGGATATCATTTCTCCCATTTATTATATGTATTTCAGACACAAATACAACTTGACAGAAAAATACTCTGTAATGTGTGAGGATGTGAGCCAGAATGACATTATTTAGTTTATTTTATAATTTGAATATGTGGAGGTATATAATAAAAGAGTTATTACATAACTATTTTGATTTGGACCTTGCATTTGTCTAGTCATGGATTTAACTACAATGAATCACACTTAGCACCTTCACAAGATCACAGTATAGTAAATTCACTTAACATACATACAATTAAATATATACCCAGTATACATAAAGGTAAACAACTTGCACATACATTGAAACGTGTATTACCTGATAAGCATGTTCCTGAGAGCAAGGAAATCATTATGTTCGAGGTTTTCTACTTCTACAACACCCCATGGATATTGTCTTCCTCTTACACGTTTACCACCTACTTCAGTCACTGTGTTACTACCTACAACTGCGAAAGGTACCCGATCCTGAAACACAAATTATACGTATAAAAATACAAACATATGATAAAGAGAACATTGTCAACACAAATTATATATTTCACAAAACAAACATATGATAAAGTGAACATTGTCAACACAAATTATATATTATACAAATATGGACATTTTAGCTTGTGAATATGATGTGATATGTACTGAAAAAATTAATATTGACCAAACCGATCTATAAAGCTCAAAACCTACCCGTAATTTCTTCTGTATTTTATTTTCTTCTTCATCATCACATTCAGGAAATTCATAAATTTTGATCTTATGTTGTGCTATTTCATTTAAAATCTGTAAGATAAAAAATATAGACACTACTTAATCTTTAACTTGCTGGACTAAAAACTGATTAATATTTGCTGTGACGTGACCAGTATAGGGCCAAGCTAGCCTGCACATCCAGGCAGTCTGACCAGGCGCTATACTGTCAGACTTTGGACAGTTATATATCAGAAATTCAGCAGGTTAGAGGTTAAAATAAGTATGTTTTGATACAAAAATTATTCTAGTATAAAATGTTATACCAGGTAATATCTTATTCTATTACTACATGTCAGTCACATCCATATTTTAATGAATTATTACATTCATATCATCCATATCGTAACCTTAGTGCAGTAACGGGTTAAGTACTTCTAAATTTAACATCAGTTAACCAGTTATTACCCTAAGGTGACGGTATATACACCGACATATTTATAAATTCTTATTCTTATTAAAGAAAGCAATCAAGCACTGATACAACTAGAACTATCGCTGAATGCGATTCATACCCCCACCAATGTCCTTTACAGAAGACAACTTGGAAAGGTGGTTAAGGGAAAAACTTAAGTGACACAAATACATAAAAAGAAATTATCTCTGGTGAAAAAAAGACTAATTGTACAGGTAATAGTAAAAATATCTATTATCAAATCATGTTCGAAACAGTTACAAATAACCTTTCATTTTCCCAATATACTAAACTTTTTATAAGTCAATTTTTGACCTTCAAGTGTGGCCTTGACCTTCAGCTGGCACAAGGGTAAGATGGGGTCTGCACATCGCCCAATTGGAGTGAACATTTGAGTAAAGTTTGAAGAAAATCCTTCCATTAGTATAGAATTTATAGAGCGTACACATCATATTGTCTAGTATTGATTGTATGTAAATTTAAAGACTTAAAAAGCGGGCATAACTTTGTCAAAATCCAATACAGAGTTATGAAACTTGACCTGCATATTGTAATTGTGACACCTCATATATCTTTAAGTTTCAAGCAAATACCTATGCTAGTTTCCGAAATATTCAAGAACATGTTTTAATCTAAGAACATTTTCTAAGTCAATTTTTGACCTTCAAGTCTGACCTTGACCTTTAGTCTGCACAAAGGTGACATAGATTCTGCACATAACCTTGTTAAAGGTGAACATTTGAGAAAAGTTTGAAGAAAATTCTTCCATTAGTATGAGGATTTATAGAGCGGACACAACATATTGTCTAATATGTGATTGTTATGTAAATTTGAAGATTAAAAAAGGGGCATAACTTTGTTAAAATGCAATACAGAGTTATGAAACTTGACCAGCATATCTTAATTGTGAGCACTTCATTTATATTTTAAGTTTCAAGCAAATACCTTTCCTAGATTCAGAAATATTCAGATTATATGTTAAAATTAAAGAAACATTTTCTAAGTCAATTTTTGACCTTCAAGTGTGAACCTTGACCTGAAGCCCGGCAAAAGAGTGACATGGGTTCTGCACATAACCTTGTTTGAGGTGAAACATTTTGAGCCAAGTTTTGAAGAAAATCTTTCCATAAGTGTAGGACTTACAGAGCGGAACACGACATACTGTGTAATATTTGATTGTTTGATATTTGACCTTCAATTGTGACCTTGACCTTGAGCTGACACATGAGCAAACATGGGTTCTGCACATCACATTGTTGAAATGAACATTTGAGCCAAGTTTGAAGAAAATCTTTCAATTAGTGTAGGACTTACAGAGCGGACATGACATATTGTGTAATATTTTGATTATTTGATATTTGACCTTCAATTGTGGCCTTGACCTTAAAATGACACATGGGCAACATGAGTTCTGCACATCCCCTTGTTGAGGTGAACATTTTAGCCAAGTTTGAAGAAAATCTTTCAATTATTGTAGGACCTACAGAGCGGACACGACATACTGTCTAATATATGATTGTGTTTGATATTTGACCTTCAATTGTGACCTTGACCTTGAGCTGACACATGGGCAACATGGGTTCTGCACATCCCCTTGCTGAGGTGAACATTTGAGCCAAGTTTGAAGAAAATCCTTCAAGTGGTATAGGAGTTATAGAGCGGACACGAAAATGGAGACGGACGGACGGACCGACCGACCGACGCGACAAAGCGAATCCATTATAGCCCCCCCCACATTTTGTGGTGGGGGTATAAATATTGTTATTATGTATTTTAATAGGTTATATTGTCATATATAATTGGTATACACAGGTTAACATGACCTGTTAAATATCTTAATAACTTAACAAGATCTGGCAAAAAACAGCAACCTAGAACTAACATTATATAATAGGTGACTTACAGTCTTTTTAAATTCCCTACATTCATCAGGTGTCTGAGTGTCAGCTTTAGCTATTAATGGAATAATGTTCACTTTATCATGTAACCTTCTCATGAACTCTACATCTAATGGTTTTAACCTGAAACATAAAAACATGCATGATTATATTAACTTTATAATTCAATGTTATATACAGGAAAGTCATATATTTCATTTAAGTCTTTACCTGTGTTAAGTAGTACAGTACGACATAGTAAGAATTAGGTCATAGTGCTAGTGATTCCAGCCATCTAGTCTCAGATTAAGAATGCAAATATATTAACAGTTCAGATGTTACATAAGTTTAATTTATACTAATTTATTTTAGATTGTTTGCATTGGAACTGTAAGTTTATAGAAAGACTCTTTAATCCATTCATGGAACTAACCAGTACTAAGCAATGAATGTAAAGTTTCTCGCTCACAGAAATAACAGCTTGGCCCTAACTGGGTTCACACCCACGCGGCCAGCAATCCTTAGATTACTAGTCTGATGCATTAACCTATCAGCCATGCTGCCACTCTATGTTTATCGCAGCTGTTTAACATACATTTATGTTTATTCATAACGTAGATTTTGCAAACATCTTGAACTTTTAGTGAAATTATGGCCATCTAAGCTAACAGGTAAAAGTAATATAACAGTAAATTTTGCCATTAATTGTTTTCAATGAACCTTGACAGCATAATATCACTTTAAGAAAGGAGCATTATCCATATCATAGTAATAGTTAAACAATATGTTACATAAATAATAAGAGGACATACCCGTGACCAGTTGGTGCGATGAAATACAAACAACAATGTACTCGAGTGTCTGCTGTTGTGGTGCGTACAACTTTCGACTCATTACCTAAATATTCCTCATATTTACTGTCTATAAAATCTATGACAGGCTGCCAACTAAATCAAACAGAAATAAATATATACATTGATTATGACAAAAATAGGAAGCAAACTCAATAAACATATGTTACATGTATCATTATTCATATTTCAATATTTTGTTTTAATTTGCTACTTTTTTACTTGAAGGAGATCAAAATAACAGTTTTGTATCATAGCAGTTCACAAATGCTTACTTTGATATTTTATGTTAAGCTTGTTAACAAATACAAAATATTTTACAATCATAGTTTTATAAATAACTTTTGAGATTTTTTTTTTCATATGATTGACAAGTCAGTGAATGCTTTTACTAAAACACTGAAATATTTGTTTTTACCATTAAATTTATAACATGTATAAAGGGAGACAATATGATTTATATATAAAAATAGTTGTCTCCCCTATAACAGAATAAAGTATAACATACCAATTACTATTATCAACAGCATCACCAAAACCTGGTGTATCTACCACTGTAAGTCTCAACTGTACACCATTCTCCTTTAATGTTACATTTGTTTTATCAACCTAAAATAAAAACATGTATATTTGTTATATTTAACAGTACTGAGTTAAATTGTTAATCACTTTTGTATTGTTCCCATTAAATATCATTTTGGGCCATTCTTGTTTAATTGAATGGATTCTTTGTAGATGTTAACACTTATTTTGCCACTATAAGAATAGAAAAACTTTTCATTATTCAAAACCTTAAGTAAAATCAAATTTCTCAGCCATGTTTATATCAAAATCATTATAACTTGCAAAAGTTTCAAAAAGCTACTTAAAATATTTAGGGTTTATTCTACGTATTTTCATCAACATTATAAACTAGTTTGTTTTTTATATTTCCAGTCCTGTGATTCATTTATTGCCTTTGATAATATAAAATAACATTTCTGTGGTTTGAACATCATAAAATATTACCTCAATTCATAAAGGGATGGTAGAGTACACACACTATTACTACACAGTTTCCACAAACGAAGTTATTTGAATATGATTGTGTTTACGTTTTTCTACAGTAAAATATTACCTTGACTGTTTTCTGTATTCTGTTAGATGGTCCGGGATATTCGGCAGAGTAAAGGTCTGTCAGAAACAGTGAATTTATCAATGTAGATTTACCCAAACCAGATTCACCTGAAAAATATATACAGTAGTGTCAATTTTCATTACATATAACAGAAATGAAATATACTAATTAAACTGTTCTTACATTTGCTACCATAAGAAACAGGGACACTAATTTATGTACTGTATGTGGATTCAATAAAACTTATACTTCCTATATGCACTCTGTTTCTATGGTGTTTTTGTGTGCATGTATTATTTTCTAGAATTTGTTATTGGTTAAGAACATATAGAACATGTGTCTGTACATGTATATAATGAGTTTACCAGTCAACTATGAACTGTGAGTGATGATAGATGATAACATGCAGAATGCATGTACACATCATCAGTTAGTTGTTCCTGCTAGAATAATTACTGAGAAAATAACTCGCACTGTTTACTGAGACTATTATACTGTGACTTTAAACTAAATTGATAATTATATGACCAGAGTTTCCTACTTTTTTTAATAAATGAACATTCAAAGTTTAAGATACATGAATCATTTGTTGGACACCTGTAGTTAAAATACTCTCACTTTATGTACAAAATATGTAGATCAGTAGCTGAATTACCTTAAACATAGATTATAAAATCATGAACCCAACCATGTTACAGTAAGTTTATAATTACTATGGAAACCTAATCTATCTGTAATGTGTTTAAATGAGAAATGCTAGAGAACCAAGTAGGTCATTAAACTGTATTGAAATGTAACTTCTTTAGTTATTGTTGAATCGGTTCACAAATGTTAATAAAAAGAAGTTTAACAGTCAATTACACATTTAACAACTTTTGGGGTTATGCTTCTTTTTCATTACTTTGTTTTATTTATGTTTTAACAACTTTATTAACTAAAATCCCATCAACCCCTTTATAACAATGAAGAAATGAGGTCAAATATTCAAGGGAAACAATAAATGTTCACACATAAGTGATGGTAAGTAAAAGTGATGTATTTTTTTATAAACTCATTATAACACATGACATGGCATCTATCCAACCACTATAAATTCCTCCCATTAATTCAGCTAACATTTCATTCATGGTGGATCATTAATTCATCAAGTTATGTATGTTTTCACATCTGCTTATATTTTACAGATTTACTGTACTAGAATCAAACTACAACAGATTATGTACACTTCTTCATACATAAACATCTAATAAATAATTGTTCAAACATAATTATAATTACAATCGTAATGAAATAAAATCTAAATCTTATAATGAATAAAACTTTATCATTATCAAAATTATCATTTTCTGCAAGAGTTTATATATTATGAAGATTTTTTGACAGGTTATACAACTTAGTATTTATAAATGGTAATAAAAAACTGAATTGTTAGCTGAGGGTTATATTGCAGAACAGAACAGAACATATCTTTATTAACTCAAGTTACATACAATACAACACATGAGTATACATAACAGTAGTGAATATTAGTTAATTTAACACATGACATGGTTTTATTCAATAAATTTCTACACAGTTCAAAACTATTTTTAAGATATTTGTAAGAGGAAAATTAATTTGTATCATTATCATGGGAGAATGAGAGATGAAAAAAGAAAAGAAAAACAACAAACAAACAGCTACCGCCTGAAGGGGGGTAGATACACACGCGCAAAAAAAGTATTCGTGTCTCGATGCCAGTTTGAAACGGACTATAGAAATGCGAAGGTGGTAAATAATACGTCATTGTTTACATACGGGCACTGTTGCGAGGTCCCGTTAAAAAAGTTTGTGCACAAATTTAGGTCAAATCAATACACAAAATGGAAGTTATTATTGAATGATAGTGTACAGTTAAAATTCTACTGTACATAGTATTGGAAGTTCAATAATAGTTAAATTACGATGGATGTTGAGAGTGAACAAAAATGTATTGTTATTCAATGGGATTTTAATCGAAGCAGGATTGGATTTACTTAGCACGTGGTTAAAGGTGAGAAAGTTCATTTTCTGAGTATCTGATAGGCCACTGTACATTTTGCAAAGGAAGCAGTAGTTCAAATCTTTGGCTTGATTGCATGTATTCCAATGATAAAACGACTTAGGAAAACAAAACAAATAAGAAATTAGACATTGGCATACTGTAACATATACTTGATATACATGTATAAATATTAAAATGTATACAGTTTGTGAACAGAACTGGTGTGCATGCATTATATCTGTACATTGGACTTTCTATCATTTTATTATTTAATAAATGCTCAAACATGGATGAAGCACAAATTTGAAAGATTCTAACAAAAAGAAATTTGTTATAATCTACTTATTTTACCATTTATTTATTTATTCTGTAGTCTGTACCTTACAGGAATGTACTCAGTATCTAAGTTATTTTTTATTTATTTATCTATTTTACCTTTTTTTAAATCTACTTATTTATTTGTTATTTTTAAATGTAATTTTAATTTACTTAATTTCATTTAAAAGTATTCTTATAAATTTACATGTTCTTTGCAGCATATTTATGGAGGTATTTGTCAATAATTCTTTGAATTTTAGCATGTTTGGTCTTCTATAGTAATACTGTTTGATTAAGTTTTTCCTGTTTTGCTCAAAGAACGGGCATTTTAACAAATAATGATATTCATCGCCTATGTCATTAAGGTCACAGTGCAAGCACTTTCTGTCTGGTAAATCTATTCCATTCCATCTTCCAGTTTCTATAGGGAAATGATGGTTGCCTGTCCTAAATTTTATTAAGGTAATGAAGTCTTGTTTGTTAAGTTTAAGAAGGTGGTTTGTCCAAATTTATATTGCTTTTAATTAGTGAATAGTTCCTACCTTTACTAGAGTTATTTAGAGATGCATGCCAATTTTGGATGTTTTGGTCTAGAAGAGTTTGTTTTATGATAGTTTTGATATTTTTAGCTTCAATCTGGTTTTGATGTATCCAAAAGTCATTACGTCCTGATTCAACTAAAATTGATTTTATCTTATTTAGCCATTTTGAATTTAAATTTAAGTTGTGGGTATACTGATATAATCTGTATGCAATTTTGTTTTTGTTTTCCCGTAATTAGTCTATTCCAGAAACCTATCATTCTGTATTTTATTGTTATTTCCAATGGATATCTACCAGACTCTGCGTAAAGCATATACAATGGGGTACTTTTTCTAAGATGTAGAATTTTACGTATAAATTCAGTATGAATTTTTTCGAGTAAGTTACAGTTTTCATATCCCCAAATTTCACATGAATAGGTTAAAATTGGTAATACTGTATGGTCAAAAAGTTTGAAAATTAGGTCTATTGGGAGGTTAAGGTTATAAATTCTTTTGTAAAGTAAATGAAGTGCTTTCTTGGCTTTGCTGTGCTAGATGTTTTCTTGTATGTAAAAAGCTTCCTGATTTAGCAAAAAGTGTTCCCAGGTATTTGTAGTTATTTACTATTTCTAAACTTGAATTGCCTATTTTAAAAGTGAAGTTGTTATTTCTATTTCCAAATACTATTACTTTTGTTTTGTCAATGTTTATATTCAGTTTCCAATGTTCACAATATTCAACAAAGTCATTTATACATTCCTGGAGTTGTTTTGCATTATCAGACAGTATAACAGTGTCATCTGCATAGAGAAGGATTAAGATTTTTAAAAGATTCTCAAAGTTAAGATCATTTTCAAGAGTTATTCCGGAATTCCCTTTTTCTAAGAGGTAGTTTTCTAAATCATTTAGAAAAAGTGAAAATAAAACAGGTGAGAGATTCTCGCCTTGGCGTACTCCACAGTTACATGCAAAAAAAGGAGATTGTTCTCCATTTTGAGAAACACAAGATTTAATACTGGAGTACATGTTTTTAATAACGCAAAAAATTTTCCATTTATATTGTTTTCAAGTAATTTTTCCACAGACCAACTCTCCATACTGAATCGAAAGCCTTAGAAAAATCAACAAATAAGCAGAAAAGTTTCTTTTTTGACTTTTTTAGAATTTCAGATAAACAATTAAGGCTAAATATGTGATCTAAAGTAGAATAATTTTTCCGGAAACCAGCTTGGTTTTCATTTAGAATATTGTTTGATTCTAAGAATGAGTTAAGTCTAATATTTAAAAACACTTGTAAAAAGTTTGCTAACACAGCTTAGTAAGGTTATTGGCCTGTAGTTCACAGGTGACTTTGAATCTCCTTTATTTTGTGAATTGGGATTATTATGCCCTCTGTCCATTTAGAGGGTATAAAACCAGTATCTAAGATAAGATTAAAGAGGCTGGCATATATAGGTAATAATTTATGACTTGTAGATTTGATATACTCATTTAAGATATTGTCAGTACCAACTGATTTTCCATTTTTCAGGGACTTGATGCATTTCTTAATTTCTTCTATAGTTATTTCTGAATTTAGAATATCATTATTATCTTGTATATTAATTCTGCTGAATATTTCATTTTCATCAAAGTCATGTTCATCACTATTACTTGCATGTCTAAAATGTTCATACATGGAATCTAGAGATGGGAGATCTACATTTTTTTTAATATTTACTCTGTTAAGATATTTCCAACAACCTCTTCATACATGGCCATATAACCAGTCCGGAATCTTTACAATGAAATCATAATATAGCACAAGTCCTTTATTTGAAGGAAAAGTGAAAATACCTCATAAATTCTACACAAACATACATCTTACAAATTATGAATAATGTGTACAGTACTATGACAGTATAATAATTTTTACCTTTCGTCCAACTAAAAAAGCTGGACAGGTATTTGCAGTAACAAAATATTTGTTAAGTTTTTATATAAATTATATTTACATACGAAACAAAGAAATCATGGTTAAAAGTTAGGTATAAAAAAATAAAGTAAAAAAATCTTGGCAAAAGTTAGGATAAATAATCTTGCATTTTGAGATTATTTCTAGAATTTGGCCTAGATGCCAGGCTGTATTAATATGAACACTTAACACTCAACTGAGCCTTCTTTGTTTCCATGAAATCTTTCCTGCCAGATCTACTTTATTTGAGAAACATTCTCATTTTGTAAACACCCTTTTTATCGCATTATATTGTTTGCATGTATTCACAGTGAAATTTCCCATTAAATTTTGTCCCTGCTTGAAGCATATTAATCAATTAAAGTTATCAATATTTATAGTACAATATTACAGGTTTTCAGACTTGATGGAACACTGATTATCTAGCACAATAAACAATGATTCTTTTTATATCCTCTCTACAATTATTTAAACCAGGCTGAATGTTCCCTGAATATTTTACTTTATTATGCTTCAATTATTATTTCTATAAATAGTTCATACAACACTAAAATACAAATGTGTTATACCTGATAGTAATTAAACAGATATAAACCATGTGAAGGATGGTTAATGTTTAGAGAACTTCTCTCTAAGATATACACGCCCTTTCTTGACAACTACTGATAATAGATAGACAATGAACATAAAATAATTTTATTATTATTTCTCTTCTAGTAGAAATATCAGGTAATTGTGTTTTATAATAAAGTGACATTCTTGAATATCATCACTTACAACATCTCGGATACCTGTTTTACCCCCCCTCCCCCCATTTTTCTGTATATAATTATAGCATGATTTTTTCAACAAATTAAAACATGATGTTTTTGTTCAAAGATAACATTGATGCATTAATTACTTGTTAAGGCCTCAACAGACAGCAGGATTTGAAGTACAACACCAATTTCAACTGAATACAAACAAATCTTCTGGTGTGAAGGCTACTTTTTCTTGAATTTGTTAAACTTAATACTAAATTTACAGGATAGTTAGAGCTGCTTATGAAAACCAGATGCAAAATTCAATACACTGAAATTAGTTCAATTTGTGACATTATAATCTGTATATATATGATTTCTTTTATAATTTATATTATTATTGTTGTTTTAAAGTGTATGACCTCATATAAACATGAAATTTAACTGTCAACATTTTTAAAATTTAAAAAAAACAACAACAAATGAGTCACAGAAAAAGTCACAATTTAAGAGGTACTGATATATGAAAAGGAAAACAATCTGTGTGAGGAAGTGGTAAATTAGAGGTAATCTTACCAGATTATAGAGGTTAATCCCCTATAGAGGTCATATTTCACTGAGATTTGATAATTATACTGATGGGGAATCTCTTTTATGTTTTTTACTACTTTTAAATAACAAACTGTAACAATCAACTCTTAAAGTATTTAGTTTCATGTTTGTTTAATAGGTGGTTAAACTTTTTTATTATCTCAAATCTAATCAAGACCATTATAGGTTAACTCCAGGCAAATATTTTCCAATTCTGATGATAAATATTTTTGCAGCTCATGCCTTTTCCGATATGCTTGCAAAAATTGTGACACTTATTATCATTAAAATAATGCTGCATCGAAAAATTTCTGCAAGCGAAATTGGACAAGTAAGTGGGCTACAATGGAAAATTATATACCACTGGAATCAGCCAATATTTAAATGAAAAAATAGCAAATGCAAAAATTAGCAGTGAACCAATGTTACAATGCATAAATGTGTTATGAACTACAAACCCTGTGATTTATATAATCTTTCATAAGAAACTACACTTTATTTGTTCTATATTTATCAGGTATATTGACTTTCAACTGGAGTTAAAGTAATCCATATGACTAGAGCCTTCAAATGACCATCAAATGATGTTATATACAATACCAGGACTACCTAGATGATCCAACCAGTCATGAAACTCTGGTGACCCCTTAAAATGAACATGAAACTCTGGTGACCCCTTAAACTGAACTTACTTCACCGAGAATAGCAGACTTAAAGTCAACATTTTAGAAGCATTTTACAGGTTGACACAAAATAATTGGCTTTTTATCATGTCCTAATTAATCAACTATTATCAGTAGAGTTATATCTCCATGTTTAACTATGACTCACCTACAACCATCAATGTGAAATCAAATCCTCTTTTTACACTTTTTCTGTACACTTGATTTGGTAAATTAGCAAATCCCACATATCCATCCAGCTCTTTTGTACTGTCACCATATTTCTTGTCACGTTCTTTCTCTTTATCTGGTTCCATGTTTCTGATTGGTTCTCGAGCTATTGGTTCCCTTGTTCTTTCACTTCTATCTGGTCGATCTGATGTGAAACGAGCATTAGGGTCAAATTTTGGTGTAGGGGCAGGTAACTCTTGTCCTTTAAAGAAGGCTTCACGTTTAGCAGCACTTAGCTGAAAATAATAAAAAAATAAAATAAAGAAAATATTCCAAAATTGTAATATGCCAAAATCCCTTAAATAAGGCAATAAAATGTAGTCGTTTATCTGAGATATGTAGATAGTAAATCTCATGCTATCATCTTAAAAAACATTACATCTGTAAAAACGGCTGTAGTTTGCTAACTATACATCAGTCGCCTATCTTATTATACTATCCAAATGAACAGTTTTATCACTCTGTGAGGCTTTTTTTCTTCTTCAATTTCCTGTGAAATGAAAACTCAACAAAAAGTTTATGTTAACTCAATTTTTGTGTTAGTTAAAGATTTCCAGATTACAACCATATGCATAAGATCTTGAGCAAGTACAGTGTTTAACGATGCCAACAAAACCTCTGTTTTCTCTAAACTGAATATTAAAAGAAGAGCCAGATTTCTTGAAAAATTTTGTTATATTCATAAATTTAATCTAAATTTAATATACACAGACCACTATCAATTATGAAAGAAAAGAAACAAAGAGCCTTTCATTTAAAACATTTCAAACTGAAAGCCAAGATAAAGTAAATTATTCCCACCTTACTGTGCATGAAAGAATGTCAAATATTATATTCCAGACATTAAAATATTTCTGGTATTATGCTACTGATATCAACCAACTTTACAAAATGGGTAAAAAATATCTTGCTCCACATATAGTTTTACAAAAGTAACAAAACAAATCAAGTTAACTTGCACAGAGTTAGTGAAAAATGAGGAGATAATTATTTGAAACTGATACTACTGGTGGCCGCTACTGACAAGGCATGATGTATGGGGCTACTATAAACTCTTCACTACTGATATACATACTTTCTCCTTCTTCTTCTTGTAACTAATTGAAGGAAAACAACAAGCTGTTGTGTTTAATTGTTTACTTTCCAAACAATTCAATAATTTCTTTAAATGTTATATCACAATATAAAAATGAATAACTTATATTGCAGAATTAATATTTTTTGAGATATTATTTTAGAACTTTAGTACGATTATTTTCTTACAACATTCAACAACCTCCATTATTTGTGATAATTATAGGCAACTATTATATTCTAGGGTTTTACCTTAATCTTTAACCTACTGAATTTCTTAAATGACCTTTCCAGCTTATTAGATATTTGGAACTATCCATTATCAATTTTAGAGATATAAAGAAGAAAATTTGATGTAAGTCAGCTAACATTATAAAGCCTGGTCAGACCTCGCCTGCATTGATGTGCAAGCTAGCCTGGCTGTATACTGATGGGAAAGACATATCATTTTTGGTTCCAGCAGGAAAAGGTTAAACAAACATTGTTACTAGCTATAGGAATTCAATCACTATCTAGCTGGGCACAAATATTGTTCTAGTGTCATACCTAAATCACTAATATATTATCAATTACTTGGACTATATTACCTAACTAACTAGGTAACACACTTGGTGACCATCTTCTTTTCAAGCAGAGAAATCTGTCATTTATATTAAACCTATATAACCTGCTGGACCAAGTGACAAGATTTTGCCACCAGTATAGAACTACACCAGCCTGCACATCCATGCAGCCTGACTGAAAGATCATTTTTAAGTATTTTGATATCAAAATCCCTTAAACTCTAGATAGATTGTTCCAATTTCAAAGCAGGGCAAATCCATTACATAAATTAAGCAAGTTTCAAGTTGACAATGATACTGATGTTGAATAGCCCTGACTGTAATACAAGAAATATTGTTTACAGAAATGATATCATGTTATACAGTCTGTACTAACAATTTATGACACCCTGATGATGATATTAGAAGAATTACCTCAAAATTCTTGTAAAAATCCACCTTAGTCCTCTCTCTAAATGACATACTGAACTTTCACTTTTATCACCCAATCAAAACAATATTAACTTCACAACTGAAGAGGTCTATAAGACAATAAATAATCTACAGTTTATCTATGTGTCCAGTTAAAGTTAGGTATAAACTACATGTTACAGCTTATAAATATTACTGATCATATTCTCCTGTAACTTTTCTAACATCCAGTTCTGTTCTGAATATTCTACACTATATGCTATATCCAGATCATAAATTTTAATATAAGTGAAGTAACAAAACTGAAATGGTTTTCATGCATATAAAACTCTGTATAAAATCGGTCAAACACATAAACTTCCAATTGCACAGAGTGAATGCCTTTAACTTTATTACAAAAACCTGTTTCATGTAAAAATGTTTGGTCCATTAAATATAAAGATGTATATCAAGGTGTTTCAAGTTGACTAGTCAGTTTGACAGTGATTTTCTTGATGTTATTAAAGATGTGAGGTCATACCATATACATTTCTCTGTTACATTCACCAGTGAACAATCAAAGACAAAGTTCAGTCTAAATTTATCAAAACATATTTTCTATACTGGACTGAACATCTTCAATACCTCTGACAGTTTCATTGTAATACGATAGTTTTCACCTTGATTTATGTTTCATTCGATAGTTTTCACCTTGATTTATGTTTCATTCGATGAAAAATGTGCATATCTCTCTAGCAAGATTGCAGCATTTAGTGTTGCTCTAATAAACAGGAGTGCACACAGCTTTGTAAAAGTGAACAAAAACCAAACCCTAGCAGTATTCAAGTCTCTATATTGATTTAGTGTGACAGTTTCTGAATCAATTGAAAACTAAATCTCATTTTAATGACATGCATTCAAATATCACACAAACATTGATCAGCTTTAGGTACATGTACATGATCAGCTTTAGGTACATGTACATATAAGATAGCCTCCCTTCATAAAGGTTGCCACTCAAGTTTAAAACCACTCAACTTGTATAAACTACCTCATTAGTCATTATCTTCCTCAATTACAATCTAACATGTCTTCCCTTCACATAAAAACATACATTCACATACAAAAATAAAAATTCAATACTTAAGAAAACAGACATAAAAACACTGTCCTACCTTTCTCCCAAGGTCGGCCATTTTAAAACTGAATCATTTCACAGTTTTCACATTACATCAACATTCCTGAATCATTAAAACACCAACCAAGCAACTAACCAACAAATACTCTAACATACACCACTACTCTTAAACTAATAGTTCAGCACTATATAACACACTACTGTTCTATATATATCTTCTCTCCCATCCCCATTAATATACAGTAAGAAATGAAGATCAAAGAGGAAACAGTAACATGAACATAGATCAAACATCACGTTGTATCTATATATTATTGTTGTTTTAACATATATCACATTAATGTCCTATACTGTATCATATAGTGACAGTAGACTTCATCTGATGTCATATCTTCTTATAATACAATCACTGATAATAAACATATTACATACAGGTAAAACATCATAAACAACAACCAGCAAATCCACACAGCTTTTTCTATTCATCTACGCGAGAATGCCACCAAAAACAGTAACAATACATCAATTAATGAAAACAACAAATGTACATGTATATGTTTAATGTTAAATGTATTTGTCATCAAGTCAATGATTGTCCATCTTTCTTTCTTCTCTTCTCTCTCGACTTATTAAAATCTGTTCCTGACTTTATTGTACATGTAATAGCTTTCTTTAATTGAAATTCATCAAATATTGCTGAGAGGAAGTTCTAGTTATAAAGTAGACCAAAATTTGGTATTATCATAGAGCAGGTCAATCAATATTCTCATATAACACCAATAATGGCCGACTATCTCTACTTGTAGACTGTTCAATATTCAAACACCACTTCTTGTACTAGCAGACAGCAAAGAAAAAAGCAAAATAACACAAGCAGCTAGAAACCCTGAGAACACAAATACATGTTTAGTATGACACTGTCAATTTTAGACAATACTGTCAGCAAACATCCAACTACATCTTACAGGGTGAATTCTTGTACAAGTTAACATAAAATTACCTAACTGTCTATATGGTTCTACATCAAACAGGTTAAGGGTAAACCTACCTATCAGTGGATACTAAAAGGTTATACAAATCGCTTACCTATACTACAACTAATAGGTTCAGGGTAAAGCTACTTTTAGTAGCTTCACTTACAGGTTATACAAACCCCTAACCTATCTTACTGTATACTACAACTAATAGTTTTTTTAGGGTAAAGCTACTTTAAGTAGCTTAACTTAAAGGTTATACAAACCCCTAACCTATCTTACTGTATACTACAACTAATAGGTTTAGGGTAAAGCTACTTTTAGTAGCTTAACTTAAAGGTTTAACAACTACCTGGTTTAGGGCACACCTTCTTATATGTGTACTAAAAGGGGTCACCACGCAATCCTGCATAACTGTATACTATAAATAAAATTTCTACAACTTGTTTAGTTAGGGTTACTGTGTATAAGGTTCAACATCATACAGGTTTAGGGAAAACCTGTCTAACAGTATTATATACTAAAAGATTCTACAACTAACATACAAAACCACCAAACTGGATAATTACAGATTCTATAACTAACAGGTTATGGGGTAAACCACAAGGTCTAACATCTAACAGGTTTTGAACTGTCTACCAGTACAAGGTACTTTATCTAACATGTTTTGGTAATAGTTGTGGTTCTATAGGCTAAAACTAACAAACTAGTTTACTGATGGATAAATTATTAAGACAATTATAATGATCTATGGGACACACATTAAAAAGATTATACTGTAAAATTTGGAGTAAGTTTGTTAAAATAAATAGTTGGTGATATATTTAACCTGAACTATATACTTTACAGTTGACAGAAGTAAGAAAGTAATGAAGTGCATATATACAATACTAGTATAGTATATCTATTGTATCTAACAGCTGGTATAATGTAAATGATAGTGGATAATTTACTATCATTATAAATACCTGAACAATCTTCCTAACTTACACCTGTACCATATCTTAGCTCAAATATTTATGCATTTTTTATGTCACTGTAAAGTATATCTAACTATTCATTTCATAAAACATCATATAATATTAGAAAAAAAGAACACCATTGCTTGCCTTTATATAAATCCTACATAATTGTGAAACATAATTCCATTTATTGTAGTTTTCACAATCTTTGCACCAAGCTATAACAGTGCACTCGATAATATATTTATCCTCGTCCCATTATAAAAATCAATGCTAAATATTGTATAGAGAACAGAACATTACCTCCGTATTCAACCCCTCCAGCGATGACGCAAGCCTATTATCCAATATTTCCATTTCCAGCAATATACGTACAATATCCCGTACAAGACAAAAGTCAAACTTTCACGAGACAAGGCTGTTTATTATTATAGACAATATTAGTGAATGTATCTAAATTAAATAAGTTCAAGTCTGTTCTACTGAAATACTTCACTGAAATGTTCTCAGTGCTGACTCATTCCAAAATATTCATCTAGAAAAAAATTATCTCATGCTACTAAATCTAAACAGATGTATAAAAACTGAAGAGATTTATCAAAGATTTGAAATTCTCAAGAATCTATGAGAGTAATGTTCCTATCTTACCAGCCAATGTATGTGGCAAACTTTTGTGATAAAAATATGTGTGCATGTAACAAATAAAGCTTCGCTGGCAATAAAAATCCCTGCATGTATTATTATCTTTTCCTGAGATCTCTTTAATCTTAAACTTTGTTCTACATGTAATTTATCCTGCAATACTTTATGTTTAAATCCAGTCAAACTTAATCTTAAGTAAATAAGAGTAATAAAACAGAGAGAAAGTAAGTGTGTAACAACAATAAGTTCTCCCTATAAGTATTGTACATTATGGTGACAGCTAGTGATTTACTTACAATCTTGACTATTTAAAACACTAATGTCACACTCTGATATACCCAGAAGCAATGTACAGACAGACAGATATTCAGTTTATCTATTCTAATGTCAATGTATTGTACCCCAAGGGCTGCAATATCTGTGATATATTTAAATATCTTCTAATTTTCTCTCTTTAAATTTCTACAGTTAAAGGGAGAGAAAATTGACAGATAAAGACAAAGTTTATATGTTATTACCTCCCTTTAACACATTTAAAACAAAAGACTATTTATATATACAAAAATAAAAAAAACCCTCAAAACATTCACTTACTTTAAATGTTTGCTCCTTGCTAAGTAAAGAATTTTAATCACATTCACATAAGGTTTTAACTTCTCCTTAAACTTGCGACCAGATTATGACTACATACTACAGTGCACATTTACAAAACAATGTTACAACAAAATATAGTTTTTTATGCTTATTTATAATAAGTAGCAGAGCCACCTACATAATGATTTTATATAGTCTGTTCAGTGACAATAAAATACATACCATGCATGGTCTAATTGTGACAGAAAACTATTTTATCGTAATCTCCCATTACAATGTAAGGTTTCATAAATATCGTATTATTCGTCTCTAACAGTTAGATGTTAATGCAGATATAACAAGGTAGAGAGATAGATATTAACTCTGTTTGGTATGTAAGAAAACAGGGTAATAATTGTTTTATACCATGTACATCAATTTATTTTTATTTGATTATTGCACAAATAAATATTCAAGAGAGCAGTATTTTTTTGTTAAATATCAACAAAATTGATCATCCTCAGTAAAACATTTAGGAAATGTGATAAAAAATCAACACATAAAAAAGCATCAAAATACATTTTTACATAAAAATATGAGATTTAAGAAAAGGAATGTAAATCACATATCAAATGTACAGAACTTTGAAAAAAAAAAGCTCATTTTTCACAGGTCTCCCTTGATAATCTAGGATGTCTTCTAAGTTATTGCCAATCAACATAATTGTCAATCAACTTTAATCATTCCAAATATTTAACTCAACAGTAAAGATCATGTTTTTGTTAGGGCCCCAGGAACCAAGCTTATACATGTCAGAAACAAGCAGCAGATAATCTCCTTTTAGAGACTAAGTATTATTAGTATACACATTTATCATTGTGGTATTTTACACTTGATCTATTAATACATCTCATCACCCTAATGTTTGATATATTGGTCTGATCACAAAATCTAGCAGACCTAACACTTGGGACTACAGTAACTGTCCTAATCTAGCAGACCTAACACTTGGAACTACTGCCCTAATCTAGCAGACCTAACACTCGGGACTACTGTCCTAATCTAGCAGACCTAACACCTGGGAAGTGGTCCTAATCTAGCAGACCTAACACTTGGGACTACTGTCCTAATCTAGCAGACCTAACACTTGGGACTACTGTCCTAATCTAGCAGACCTAACACTCGGAAATATTGTCCTAATCTAGCAGTCCTAACACTTGGGACTACTGTCCTAATCTAGCAGACCTAACACTTGGGACTACTGTCCTAATCTAGCAGACCTAACACTTGGGACTACTGTCCTAATCTAGCAGACCTAACACTTGGGACTACTGTCCTAATCTAGCAGACCTAACACTTAGGACTACTGTCCTAATCTAGCAGACCTAACACTTGGGACTACTGTCCTAATCTAGCAGACCTAACACTTGGGACTACAGTAACTGTCCTAATCTAGCAGACCTAACACTTGGGACTACTGTCCTAATCTAGCAGACCTAACACTAGGGAAGTAGTCCTAATCTAGCAGACCTAACACTTGGGACTACTGTCCTTATCTAGCAGACCTAACACTTGGGAAGTACTGTCCTAATCTAGCAGACCTAACACTTGGGACTACTGTCCTAATCTAGCAGACCTAACACTTGGGACTACTGTCCTAATCTAGCAGACCTAACACTTGGGACTACTGTCCTAATCTAGCAGACCTAACACTTAGGACTACTGTCCTAATCTAGCAGACCTAACACTTGGGACTACAGTAACTGTCCTAATCTAGCAGACCTAACACATGGGACTACTGTCCTAACCTAGCAGTCCTAACACTTGGGACTACTGTCCTAATCCAGCAGACCTAACACTTGGGACTACAGTAACTGTCCTAATCTAGCAGACCTAACACTTTGGAAGTAGTCCTTATCTAGCAGACCTAACACTTGGAACTACTGTCCTCATCTAGCAGACCTAACACTTGGGACTACTGTCCTAATCTAGCAGACCTAACACTTGGGACTACTGTCCTAATCTAGCAGACCTAACACTTGGGACTACAGTAACTGTCCTAATCTAGCAGACCTAACACTTGGGACTACTGTCCTAATCTAGCAGACCTAACACTTAGGACTACTGTCCTAATCTAGCAGACCTAACACTTAGGACTACATTAACTGTCCTAATCTAGCAGACCTAACACTAGGGAAGTAGTCCTAATCTAGCAGACCTAACACACTACTGGCAGACCTAACACTTGGGACTATGTCCTAATCTAGCAGACCTCACATTTGGTCTACTGACCTACTATCTAGCAGACCTCATACTTGGTCTATTAGGACCTAACACTTGTCTGTAAGTCTAATGATAATCTAACATGTCTACTTAATTTTTCAAAATAGGTCTGTAAGTCTATTCTAACAAGACCTAACACTAACCCTACTGACTTTATCATGATCTTAACACTTGGTTTGGAAACCTAACCTAACATGTTGAAGATAACAAATTTATATTTTGGTTACTCTTTAATATCTGTTGAGAAAGCAAAGTGTATATTAACCCATTACCAGATATATACGCCTTTCTACGCCTTTTTCACCCCCCCTTTTTGCTTTCTCAAATGGTGAAAAAATGCCTTATTTAGGCCCCAAACACTTGTTTTTGATTGAGAAATGTTGTTTAAAAAATTGACCACTTTTTCGGCGCGGCCCCCCATCCAAAAGATACATCAGGGGGTTGCCAGAAGGGGGATGCCAAGAAAATTTTGGACTTGTGGGAGGCTAAAAATGGCCCCAGGTCGATCATAAGGTAACGTGTAACCAATGCTGAAAAACCTTTGACTCTATCTCAATCCATTGAAAAGTGGCAGCACTTTGAAATCAATTTTGATGGAAAAAATCAACGCAAAATAGTGATTTTTGCAATTTTGAGATGTCCCCTAGTTGCCATGGTAACAGGAAATTTCAGACTGAGCATGTTGTTACAAAGGCAATGGTCCAGTCACCATTTGTGCCAAGTTTGATTAGTATTGAAGCAGTTTTTATAGTTTTATAGCAACTTGAACTTGTAACGGGAGACTTTTCAATGAAAACAGCCATTTTTCACAAAATGCTCATGGGGTAATGGGTTAAGTGTATAACATTTATAAAGATTTATATTTTAACAACCCTCATTTAAACAAACATGTATTTTGAAGTCAAAGATCTTAAATATTTAAATAAGATTCAAATATTAACAAAATGCCTTAAGGTACTAAACTTATATATGCAATTAAAACTGTTTCAATTAGCATTTATGTGACCAAGTGGTTATGTACCAAACCAAATATATTTTCTTGGTCTTATATATAACTTTTGAAATAAAATGAACATGTTTGTAGGAAATGAAAAATATTTGTACAGTGTTTATATAACACATCTTAAGAGTATCTTAAAACCAATGTTCACCAAACATGTCTCTAAGTTATAGGGCTTTTATACGCAGATATAATGTTATATGTAACAAGGGAAGCAACTCCTCCAGTCATGATAAACATGTTATAATGATGTAAGATGCTGACAGGTAATGTGAAGATTGTAAAGTGAGAGTTGGGTATATAGACAGAGTAAGTGATTATATTATGCATATAAATATGTATCTATATATATGTAAACATTAATTACAACATTCATCAGTAATGTACTGACCTAATCTAACTGTCAATAATAATTTAATTAACATTCCAGCCTACAACCATTTCTTATAGATATCAATCATATACTGTCTGAATAGCTAAATATTAGGTTACTTCTAAATACATGTATAGCTGGATAAATGGTCAAAATTTCTATCCTGAGAAATAAGAATCAACACCGATGTTATACCTCATTATACAATAGAATTTGTTGCTTTGCTTTACAGAATAGTTGAGAGATATTCTACAACATAATTTTACTTGGAGTGAACAATGGTAAAATGATTTCAAGATAAGTAAAATAGCATAGCTACAGGTTTGCACTAAATTTCGCTATCTTATATTTCTGACAAAAGACTTCTTGCTGTGTTGAAGGAGAAAACTTTCTCAAAGATTTTAAACTTATCGTTTGTTTTTGTAGATTATCTACTATCTAAAGATCTTGCAAAAACAATTACTGACAAGTATAAAGTAAAACTTGCACATACAAACTGAGTCATCAATTTCTCTATCTTTCATTCTTTAACAGAGGCATAAGGTATTTTATAATTTCCCCCAGCAAGATGTTCCATGTTTAACTGGGGATAATTTCTAGCAGACATTCCATTCAGAGACAATGTAAACATTATAAAGCACAAGGCCGACTTGTAATTAAGATCTCAATAAATCATATCCTACTTTCTCAAACTCATCTCTTCGTTTGTTTGTTTGTTTGTTTGTTTCATTTTACGCCTTTTTCCAACAGTATTTCAGTCATATAGGCGGGTAGTTTCCTAACCATCGTTCCTGGAGAGTTACACCAGTACTAGACTACCTTCCTCCGCTCTAAACTACCAAAGCATCTCCCGGGGATCGAACCCACGCCAGAGAGGTAACTGGATTAGAAGTCATCGACTCTAACCCCTCGACCACGGAGGCGGCTCATCTCTTCGTGAAATGGACTTGCCCAGGTTTGAACTGGGAATGGTCTATTTCATGTTAAAGAAATTTGGTTTCAGAATAAAACTAGACATTCAGACTTGCGAGGCTTTATACTGAATCACTTTTGGTTTCCACAGGTTAAAGAAATAGACTAGAAGAGTATAATCTTGTAAATCAGACAGCATGTATAAACAAATAGTAAGTATTTTACAACCACTCAGAGACCTGCTTGAAACATATGTTTCAATCAATCTAAAGTAAAGGTATTCATTGATTCTACTTTAATACGGGCATTACACAAAGGTAATTGGTCAATGTGGAAAATCACATGTTTCAACAACAAAAAAAAAGACTCAGGGTGCAGACATAATCTACATATTCCAAATAGATAAAATTAAATGGATTATATAATGTACATTATTACAGGTCACACATTCACCTGTATGATTACATTTTATTTGAACTTAATTCAGTAAAAGCACACCTGGAATATCAAATCAGACAACAACAACAAAAGATAAATGTACCTATTTTCAACTCCTTATGATGCTAAATATATAAAATGGTCCATTTTTCAATCTGGACAAAATCATTCCTTATTTAACGGGGAAAACTTCAAGAATATGTATGAATATAGAACACAGTGCACATCACTGGTGGTAAGGTAGCCGGCTGGGCAATTGATGTATACATGCACTGGTTTAATGCATACCTTATAATTTCTCTGAACATGTACTTAGGTAGAGTTGATTCTAAAAATATATACACTATTGTGATGAAACCCCAGCCTGAGAAATGTAAAAATTTCTAGAATCTAATCTACAAATTAAACATCAAGAGTAGTAATGTGACGGCCCTGGTATTATTATCTGGTTATTATATATTTCAATTATGCTGAAATTAGCAGATATAATCTCTTTCCCAGGCACTCCCAGTATTAAGGTCAACTTTCGTGGTATATTAGGTTAACTGTTACCATTTTTCAACCTAGATTTATACAATAGAAAACATCACTGATATTAGTTAAAGGGTCCTGACAACAATATCAAATGTTAAATGAGAGGGGGTATATAATTTGATACCAATAATCTGTTAATGATGATGCTATTAACTCCAAAACTGTTACAGTCTGAGCTCTGATAAAATAGTATATAACAGAATAGAACAAATTTGATTATACAGTATGACTTGTATATATAATAGTTCCTGGTCTTATATATTTGATTTCATGCAATGTAAAAGGAAACAGGACTGGTAAACTCAGGAAAATACAAGTACATCTACACTAGCATCTGAAAACTTCCTCACCTTTCTTCATAAAATAACACCATATTTTTTATTATACTGCAGTAAAATGAACATTTGGCTTGTTCTGATAAAACCTTTGCTCAACTGATGAAGATTCAAGAATATATATTTTTGGGGGTTTGGTTTTACGCCGCACCACCAATGTGAGTCATATGGCAACTTTTCTGCTTTACTGGTGGAGGAATTCCTTAGGTGCCCCTCCATGCATTATTTCAGGCACGAACGAGCACCTGAGAAGTACCATTAACATTCCAAGAGAAAATTCAAAGTCTTGGCAGGATACTAGTTTATACTGCATGTTTTAGGTCATAGAATCTCAGAATCTACCCCTTATACACTGATTAATTTCTACAGAATTTGTCAAGCACTTATTCATATAGAGTTCTAGCATTTATGCTTTCCCTGGTTACCTTTAATCTGTTGTTACAGGATAGTGTAATAATGATAATAGAATCTATCATTGGGTTAGATCGAGGATTTGGAAACTCCAACCTTAGGGGTGGGGTTGGGTGGGGGGTGGTTGTGATCAGTTCCCTCGGGACTAGCCTTGGCGCTAAACCTTGTAACCATTAATTTTTGTTACAAAATAGTGGGATTAACACAATGAACATCATTAACTTTACATCAAATGAATCAGACATACAGAACTTGTAACAAGATAAAAGGTTAAAGTTAGTAGTGTAAAATAAATGCATCATCGGAAACAAGACTCCATTGTTACATTCTTTCCCCTTGCAGCTTACATTAACATAATTATGTATAATAGGTTCTAACTCTATATATGTAGATTAAGTTCCGTCTAGTCATAAATCTGACCATCATTGTTTTAATGCACAATATTTTATTCTGGTCATAAAATTGATATCACACTGACGTATTCAGCTGTTTTACAGACTGAACTATGCCAGAAACATTTATTCATCAACTTTCTATCTTTATTTAAAATGAACAAAATTTATTGAGTCCAAATAGATATATTTAGTCAATACTACTTGAGATATACAAATGAAAGTGCCAGTGAAAATTTTAGTGAAGTCACTTCAAAAATTCTAAAATCCTTGTCTCAATATTAAAATCTATGAATCTATACTAATATCTCTGTATCTATACTAAAACTTCTGTATCTATACTAATATCTCTGTATCTATACTAATATCTCTGTATCTATACTAAAACTTCTGTATCAATACTAAACAATCAATAATTGATATCCTTATGAAGATAATAATACATTAATGCGAAGTTAACAAGTTCTAAGATATAGCTTTCTGCTTACAAAAATGTCTACTGGAAAATAACAAGTCGTAACTCAACAATCCACCTGTAACTTGGTGTTGAATATGGCACTTCAAGATCAGCCTGCACAATGCTCACATACATAATTATATACAATCATATTCAGTTTTGTCATAATCTAAATCTTATATCTGTCTGGACACATATCTTATCCTAAATAAAAAAGAAAATACATCTATTACAATATAGGCAGTTACAAAGGACTATAACTCGTCAGATTTTGATGGCATTTGGTGAGCCTAATTTTCTTATGTTAAATTTGATTACAATCAGACTAACTGGTTACATGTATAAGATAGTAGGATGGACCAACAAAAAATGGTAAAGGTCCGAATATACAAAGCCAAATCATATCACCCCTTGATCAACTTCATATAGGTAGGAATAGAACCCGGGCAATAATGTGTGCAATTGGACTAATTAATGTAATAAACTTCAATATTATGTCATTTATTACAGCTGTTGTCTTTCTTTTTGAACCTCACGACTTATTACTGAAAAAGAGACCTTTATTTAAGGAGAATTCCAAGTTAAAATATATCAATATATGTATGGTTAAACCAGAGACATCTATGTCTACAATAAAGACTTTAAAACATTAAAGTTGGCAAAGATTTCATCTGTTAATGATGTTACCAGGATACATAGAGGTTGTTTAGAATAAAGGTAGATGATTATCATGATGGACATACACATTAACACACCAGATATTATACTAAACTAAACCAAATTTACTAAACAACACATAATAAAGTATGATATAAAATCATGTGGACATTACGACAACTTACAGCTGCTGCTTGTTTTTCAGCTTCTTTATTATCCATCACTGGTACTGTACTTTGAGCTGGTGCTGGTGGTGGCACAAATGTTGCTTGTACAGTTGGTTTAGGTAACACAGTATTTGGTGAAACACCATTCACGAAACTTGGTGGTGACTCCTCACGATCTCCATTAGTGTGAGAATTTAAACTTGAAACTGATGATCCTGCCGATCTTGTTAACTCAGATAACGGACTCGATCTATTTATGTCCATACGAGGCTTCTCCACCTCTTCTTTACGAAAACTTGATCGTAACAATCTTGTTCTCTCAGCAACAGATGGTGGTTTTTCTGGAAGTGGTGGTGCCGGCCCGCGTGTACCTACCGGCTGTGCTACTCCACCAACACTTGTATTTGTAGAAGCCATCTTGTTTACAATCCTTCAATATAACTCTTGAATGAGTAATGAACAAGATGTGAACGAAACACTTTATCCACACACAGGAAGCCTGTTGCTTGTTTTAAAGTGAGTCAACCACAATTATTCAGTGTACTTCGTTCACTTTCCTTTGCTAACACATGTAGGCTAACTCTCTGTTTTAATATAACTTCTGGGCAGAGATTTCATAAACAGATACATCCAAGTGTGTTATATTAACTGCAATTTTTATACACATATTTTCCAAGGCTCTCTACACTGGTGATGAGGGCTGATGGTTATCATGCAGCAAATTTCCAAGATAAACTCTTCTCATATACAAACGTAAATATATATATATATGTTTTATTAACATCACATGTTTTCTATTCCACACAGTAGAATGAGTGACTTATCCATTCAACATCACTTTATCACAGTATTTTTGCTATTTTTCTGTGACAACAAAGAAATTTAGATTAGAATATGCTGAGATGTGAAGAATGAACATATAATGTTTCACACACACACAGACTAAACTGACATGTGCAGTTTGGTGAGGTTTATTTCTAGCCTTATCAATGAATCACTAATTAACAGCAGATGGGATGTAGCAATGGGAGGAGGTTATCCTTAACTTCTTCATGAAAACCTTGATGACATCCAATCGTGAAATTATATCAATAATATTGAGAAATATGAGAACTTGTAGAGAACACAGATTTCACTGATAATGTTTCTCTTTATAATATGACTCAGTTAAGGTGTTTTTACAATCTTCACCAATAAATGTCAATAAAAAAACAAGCAATTTTGCGTATTTATTATGTTTACATTACATGAAGTATTTGCTGAAAACCATTCATGAATACTGTACAACACAAGGGATTTTTTATCATTTAACTTTCCATTGTTCATGACATCATAATATGTAAAACCAAACATCATTCATTTTACTGATATTTTTGTTTAAACATTTTTTTTTACAAATCAATCAAATGTATTTTTACAGATCATCTCTTTGGTTTTATAATCTAAATATTGTTTGTTGTGACTTTATCTGGTGAAGACAAATCATGATTTTCTATGTTTAAACAATTAAAACTTATCAATAATCAGCGATTTTTTAACAAACAGTGTTATGATCTGTCAGTTTTATGTTTCAAACAAAGGCATGTCATTGGTTAAGTATAAAATAATGAGTCTCAGATCAATACAATGGCATATTGTTAATACACTGTTAGTTTCGTTGTTGTCATAACTTTCCATTGTTCAAAGAATAACCTCTGTAGTGCAACTACATCTTTACAACAACAATATTATTTCTTTCCCACAATATTTTCCCACCATAGAAACAACACCTCTAACACCAACTGCAAAGGTTTATACTGTTATATCATTAACACCCATCTTTTCATAGTTTTTGGGGCAAAAATTAAACTCAATTTCTTTCACTAAATTAATTTTCCTCTATTCTCTATTCTATAAAGAAATCCCCCATCCCTGGAATTTGAAAAGACTATACCTGCCCATAACAATATCTAATGAATGACAAAATTTCTCCTTTTCTTCAAAACAATACTTGAAGGACCCTGACCTCTTTCCCCTGTAAGGTCATTACAGACCTGGCATTCTTACATAATTTGAATACATGCATAACAAATTGATACTTGTTGAAGGTGAAATAAACTTTTCATCTACACACTAAAACAATAAGACAAGGAATGTCAACACTCAGACAGCAAAGGTCAACACTCAGACAGGGAATGTCAGCACTCAGGCAGGGAATGTCAACACTCAGGCAGGGAATGTCAGCACTCATACAGCAAATGTCAACACTCAGACAGCAAGTGTCAACACTCAGACAGGCAATGTCAACACTCAGACAGAGAATGTCGGCACTCAGACAACACTCAGACAAAGAATGTCAACACTCAGACAGATATTGTAAACACTCAGACAGGGAATGTCAACACTCAGAAAGAGAATGTCAAAACTCAGGCAGGTATTGTTAGAACTCAGACAGGGAATGTCAACACTCAGACAGAAAATGTCAGAACTCAGACAGGGAATGTCAACACTAAGACAGAGAATGTCAACACTTAGACAGAGAATGTTGACACTCAGACAGAGAATGTCAACACTCAGACAGGGAATGTCAGCACTCAGAAAGAGAATGTCTGCACTCAGACAGGGAATGTCAACACTCAGACAGAGAATGTCAGCACTCAGGCAGGGAATGTCAACACTCAGACAGAGAATGTCAGCACTCAGACATGGAATGTCAACACTCAGACAGAGAATGTCAACACTCAGACAGAGATTGTCAACACTCAGATAGGGAATGTCAACACTCAGAAAGAGAATGTCAAAACTCAGGCAGGTATTGTTAGAACTCAGACAGGGAATGTCAGCACTCAGGCAGGGAATGTCAACACTCAGACAGGGAATGTCAGCACTCATACAGCAAATGTCAACACTCAGACAGCAAGTGTCAACACTCAGACAGGGAATGTCAACACTCAGACAGAGAATGTCGGCACTCAGACAACACTCAGACAAAGAATGTCAACACTCAGACAGATATTGTAAACACTCAGACAGAGAATGTCAACACTCAGAAAGAGAATGTCAAAACTCAGACAGGTATTGTTAGAACTCAGACAGGAATGTCAACACTCAGACAGAAAATGTCAGAACTCAGACAGGGAATGTCAACACTCAGACAGAGAATGTCAACACTTAGACAGAGAATGTTGACACTCAGACAGAGAATGTCAACCTTCAGACAGGGAATGTCAGCACTCAGAAAGAGAATGTCTGCACTCAGACAGGGAATGTCAACACTCAGACAGAGAATGTCAGCACTCAGGCAGGGAATGTCAACACTCAGACAGAGAATGTCAGCACTCAGACATGGAATGTCAGCACTCAGACATGGAATGTCAACACTCAGACAGAGAATGTCAACACTCTGGCAGAAATCTCAACACTCAGGCAGGGAATGTCAACACACATGCAGGGAATGTCAACACACATGCAGGGAATGTCAACACTCAGGCAGGGAATGTCAACACTAGGGCAGAAATCTCAACACTCAGAAAGGGAATCTCAACACTCAGGCAGGGAATCATCAATGTCAACACTCGGGAAGAAATCTTAACACTCAGGCAGGGAATCATCAATGTCAACACTCAGGCAGGGAATGTTAACCCTCAGACAGGGAATGTCAACACTAAGGCAGAACTCAAAAGACGGACAGGAAACTGTAGAGCAGGGAATGGCAAGAAAATGTCAACTCTGGGGAAGGAATGACAATCGTTTTGCAAGAAAATATAAACTCTTGAGGCAGGGGATGACAACACTATGGCAGGGAAAAGCAAATCTGAGACAGAGAATGGCAACTAAATGGCAGGGAATTGCAAGGAGCAGCCAAGATGCTATGATATAAATGTACTGTAAATCTGCCACAGTTTACAGTAGTTATTTGAACTATCAAATCATATAAACATGGCATACAGTAGCAGGAAATACTTGTCTCTCCACTGTATATAGGACACACATGAACATATCTACTGTAGTGGTTATAATACAGTTTACTAATAAATTATACAGCACTTGAACTTTCTTTCAATATTTTAACAACATGCTCACTGTGATCATTACTGTGAGGTTGACATCTGTTATAAATATGACAGTTCCTAGACGACTTCTATATACAAAACTTCATCAGCATCACTTCAAATCAGTATATAACTTAAATTTATAATAATTCTCTAGTAATTTAAAATGTTTAAAGTAGTATATCGAGATTATTAGTAAATGGTTAGGATTCATATAAACTTTCATTTGTACATTTTGTTACTATTTTTTTTGCATTAACTCTAAGTGACCTCTTACAGGAGTTCAGGCACTGTTTAGTATGAACCTTCATTATAGTCAAGCATCAATGTAAAATACAAGGGTATTGAGATAATAAAACATAAAAACTTTTACTAAACTTTACAATTATTATAAGTTATCCAACCATTAGGGTACTGTAGTTGTGTGTATGTCTGACAAGAGACAGGAAGATGAAGGTAGATTGTTCTAGCCTCTTGTCAATCAACAGTGTAGATTAGAGAAAGTCTACAACATGTCTACAATAAATGTTTACTTCACCAAGAATTACCCCCCTCGCCAGCTGCATTGCTAGATATGAGAGGCATGTAAATATGCAAGAGATGCCAAAATATGAGAGTGTTTCTTCAGCAATATGGCACAGATAATCATACAATATAATCATGGTAAATCAATGCTGGCTTCATTAACTCAATTTGTTTGTCTACTCTCCAGATTTTTCATGTATGTTTTCTGCAATAAAGTTAATACTGTAAGACAGCTACACACTGATGAAAATTCAGAATATTTCTTTGAAAAAGAAAATTTATTTAAAATCTTCTATGATCAGAGACATATAAACTGACATTAAATGTAACTAATGTAATTACTGTTAGGTCTTTACCACTAATACTGATATATGACAGTTAAAGAGAAATATTAAACATGAAATTTGTTCATTTAAGACACAGACAAGTTGAAAAACATGGGCGGTTACAATTTATGTAACAAGGGAAGTAATACTTGGAACAATGTTTCTTTAGTACAGACAGAGTTATTCATCTTGTGGTATTTAGACAAGAAAACACACTTCAGCTTGTTTTAAAAAAAATACAAGTGAGCACAGAGAAATGATTATATAACAGTAAATATAAACATTTATTATATACTTATAAATGAAATATTGAGAAATATTGATGAAATAAAATGATTATTTTCATTTTCCGTATTTTCACTGTAAAAATTTATTTTTCACTGCAGTGAAACATATTTTCCGTCATTTCACTGGTGTCTTGCCAGACTACTTTCTTTTAAATTCTGCCAGTACACAAAATTTAAGGGAAAGTCTTTCAAATTTTAATATCAAAAAGGAGAAAATGTATATAATAAACAGAAAATTTAAGTTTTTCTATAAATACATGATTTATTTTCATCTTGTGGCATGAAAATTACCATATTTCAATCGTGGCTACCGCCATGCACTCATGAAATATTTATTTTCATACCACTCAATGAAAATAAATCATGTGTTTATAGAAACAAGAGGGCCATGATGGCCCTGAGGTCGCTCACCTGTATATAGGCCCCCTGAGCAGGGCCAGTTTAAACCCCAGGGCTTTTATTTGAACAAACTTGGAAAACACTCATTAAAATGTTTCACAATGTTAAGCTTTTACTACACACATGTAATGAAAAACAATGATCTCATCCTGTATATAGGCCCCCTGAGCAGGGCCAGTTTAAACCCCAGGGCTTTTATTTGAACAAACTTGGAAAACACTCATTAGAAAATGTTTCACAATGTTAAGCTTTTACTACACACATGTAATGAAAAACAATGATCTCATCCCCCTGTCCCTCCCCCCCAAACCCCCGCTGCCCCCCCCCCCCCCGGCAGGGCCAATTTTCACCCAAGGGCTTTTATTTGAACAAACTTGGTAGTCATCCATAAGAAGATATTTCATGCTAAACATCTAAGCTCTAGTTCATTGGGTTTTTTAAAAAGAAGATTTTGTAAGTTTTCACTACACACATATAGTTAAAAACAGTGACACCCCTGGGGCGAAGCCAGTTTTGACCCCGGGGCTTTTATTTGAACAAACTTTGTAGACACTTATTAGAAGATGTTTCAAGCTTAATATCTAACTCTAGCTATTTGGGTTTTTTCAAAGAAGACTTTTTAAGTTTTTACTATATGCATATATAGGGAAAATCAAGACCCCCCGGGGCGGGGCCAATTTTGACCACAGGACTATTATTTGAACAAACTTTGTAGACACTCACTAGAAGATGTTTCATGCTTAATATCTAAACTCTAGCTATTTGGGTTTTTTCAAAGAAGATTATTTAAGTTTTTGCTATACACATATAAGGAAAATCAATGACCCCCTGGGCGGGGCCAATTTTGACCCCAGGGCTTTTATTTGAACAAACTAAGTAGACACACATTAGAAGATGTTTCCTGCTGAATATCTTAGCTCTAGCTCATTGAGTTCTTTCAAAGAAGATTTTGTAAGTTTTTACTATATGCATATAGGGAAAATCAATGACCCCCTGGGGCGGGGCCAATTTTGACCCCAGGGCTTTTATTTGAACAAACTTGGTACACACTCATTAGAAGATGTTTCATGCTGAATATCTTAGCTCTAGCTCTTTGGGTTCTTTAAAAGAAGAATTTTTAAGTTTTTACTATATGCATATAGGGAAAATCAATGACCCCCTGGGGCGGGGCCAATTTTGACCCCAGGGCTTTAATTTGAACAAACTTGGTACACACTCATTAGAAAATGTTTCATGCTGAATATCTTAGCTCTAGCTCTTTGGGTTCTTTAAAAGAAGAATTTTTAAGTTTTTACTAAATGCATTTAGGGAAAATCAAAGACCCCCCTGGGGCAGGGCCAATTTTGACCCCAGGGCTTTTATTTGAACAAACTTGGTACACACTCATTAGAAAATGTTTCATGCTGAATATCTTAGCTCTAGCTCTTTGGGTTCTTTAAAAGAAGAATTTTTAAGTTTTTACTATATGCATATAGGGAAAATCAATGACCCCCTGGGGCGAGGCCAATTTTGACCCCAGGGCTTTTATTTGAACAAACTTTGTACACACGCATTAGAAGCTGTTTCATGCTGAATATCTTAGCTATAGCTCTTTGGGTTCTTTAAAAGAAGAATTTTTAAGTTTTTACTATATGCATATAGGGAAAATCAATGACCCCCTGGGGCGGGGCCAATTTTGACCCCAGGGATTTTTTTTTAACAAACTTGGTAGACACTCACTAGAAGATGTTCCATGCCAAATATCTAAGCTATAACTCTTTAAGTTTTTTTAAAAAAGGATTTTTTAAAGTTTTTCCTTTCAGTTGCCATGGCAACCAGAGCTCTGCATGGAATTAAATTCTTTGAACAATTTTTAAAGGTGACCACCAAAGGAACATTCCTGTGAAGTTTGGATGAAATTGGCTTAGTGGTTTATGAGGAGATGTCATTTAAAGTAAAAGTTTACGGACGGACGACGGACGAAAAGCGATCACAAAAGCTCACCCTGTCACTTTGTGACAGGTGAGCTAAAAACTTGAATATCCTCTATGTACCTTACAGCATGCATATTATATATCTGTTTTATATCTATATATAATATATATACACTGCAACACTGTCAAGATCTTAACACCGTGTCATTACAAAGTTCTGATATATAATGCTCATTGCGAAATTACCGCATTACTCCACCCACCTCCCATTTCTAATCAATGTCTATCAACATTTGTTTTCTAAAATAATTTCATAATTTGTAAACATATATTATTTTGTACTTATTATGTTTAAAAGAAACAGAAAACGTTTGAAAAGAAAAATATAAATTACAAATAGCCATTACATTCCAGCTTTAGTTGTGTACCTTAGTAAATCTTTTTTTTTTGGAAGCCAAGGGAGCATTATACTGAGGTTAGCTTAATAACAGGGCACGTTATAACAGAGTGGCAGTGTAATATAGTTATATTTGTATTTATCAGTTTAGAGCACATCAAATGTTTGTCAGATAAAACACACAGAAAGAAATGTGAAGATTATAAAGTATACACCATATCAAGTCTGGTGACTCACCTAATTTCTTAATGTTCACTGAAAACAACAAAATAATGTCAACTGCAATTTCATCTTTTATGTCACTTTATTTTATGAATAATGTTATTGTGTGAGTTGAATTATAACATCAACTCATAATATCTTGTACACCAATAGAGCTTAAAACTAGTACAAGTTACAGTTACTATAGTAACATCTTGATGACATAATATATATACATGTATAAATTATACATAATAATATTATTATTATTTCTTATTTTATATTCTCTATCAAATTATAGTTTTAAGGAAAATGATCAAAGTTCAAGCCAGGGTTAGTGATGGTGGTATAAGTTAGTATAGTACATATTTATATATAGAACAAATCACCTACTGTAAGGCATTCTAAACTTAAGCATTATAACCACAGTTTACATTCATCAATTGTGTCACTAGAATTGACATAATCACACTTTCACTGATTAAATTATTTTCCTATCATTTACTATTATTTACTATGAATTACTTTTATTCAATAGAATTGTGAACAAATTTTAAAATACATTTTAATATACAAAAATACAAAATACAAGACAACTAAAATTCTTCACAAATCTGTAAAGCAACTTTCTCAGATGCTGACAATGACTGTAAAACCCACAATTTATACAAATTCACGTAGTAATACAAATTTGACCTGTCAACTAACCTAAACAACGACCAAACAGAAACGCTGTTATATCCACAATGAAAAGATTTTATATAAAAACAAAATGCTCCATCTGTTAAACTTTGTGACTTTCAATTCAATGATCCATATTTAAAACAAAGATACATAGTTTTAAAAGCTGAAATGACTTGCGCTTGCAAAAACACTGACTTTGATCAGCCAAGTACTACTGGTAAGTGCTCTACTGTTTAAGTATGACCGTCAAGTAGCACGCCGTCACACATCAGTAAAAATGAAAAGTTTTAACAAGTGCTTCCTGCACATCTTAACACTGAAGTTTTTACCAACAGAAACACTCTTTACTTTCCTTAAATGGTTATATATTATTCATACATGTATATAGATAGTTACTAAATATAGATTTTGTGATAGACTTACATATCTAAAATTAATTTATCTTTATTCATAGTATAATAACCTGTTTAACAGGGTGAGCTCTCCCTTATGCATGTCATCTGTGTCGGTTGCCATTTATTATAGAAAGAGCCTCAAAACTGAGATACAAGTTTTAAAAATTTCCATTCCATAATGGTCATTTGGTTAACTTTTGCACAGAAAAAATTGATCTTATTGCACTTTTTCTATCCAACATACTCAGTTCACAAGCTCTACAGTTTATCTCTAAGATATACATGTAGATCTGATATGGGGACCTCTTACAAACTTCAATGGACTCCCAAAATCTCAAACTTTGGGGCCATCTGGAAAACCCTGCTGTTTGATTAACATTTAAATTATTTGTACATAGTTTAATTTACAGTGAAATTATAGTTCACATTAAATCACAAGTAAAACATTCATCTAAAGAAATAGTTTCTATTACACATGTACTCAAGACAGACATTTTTAAGGTTATCAAATTAAGTTATGAAAGAATACAAGGAAATTAGGCAAATTCATGAGAAAATTATACAAAATTATGCTACATATTAGTAAAAAACTTAAAATATAAATTATATATGTCAGATAGTAATACATTTATATAATGTCTGAATCTTATATATAACAGAATAGAAATATAAACTTAATACTAAATTTCTAGAGTGATTTTAAAATAAAAGTTTATACTATTATGTATACAACACTTAGCTATAATAATATTAACAAGTATCACAATAATTAAATAATATGTCAATACCGAACTATTCTAAAATTAAAACTACAAGAATCTAATGATGACTTCCCTATTAAATTCACATTATTACATGTTCATTAAAATATAAAATCACTCACCGAGCCGCCTATCCCGTGTGATGCTGAAAATATATAGAAAAATTTATCTTTAAAACTTGTCTAAGAATAAATTAAGATTTTTTACAACAATATTTCAAAAGTACTCCAATATAACAAACACAGAGAACTTTGCAACTGAAAAGTTATGTCCCATGTATTGAAGTAATTTTATAAATCATTCTATACAATCTAAAACCCCGGATAAAGTTCATTTACATTTGTTCTTCAATGTGGTAGTCATTGTTATACCATTTTCATTTAACTTTTTTCTTTCACATTCTTTGACCTTGTATAAATTATGTTATACAAAAACCAGATACTGTTGTATACATTTTCTTGTTCTGTTCTGCTCAATTGATGAGAAAATCACTTTCAAGATGTGCTTTTGAAAGGGATACACAAAAGTAAAACACTTAATTGTTAAGCCATCTGGGATTTGCTGAGAAAAAATATTCCTCTCTGAACTTTACAAGTTTAGGTGAAAAAAAGAAGATTTATCTTAACATTAATAATTACTTTTTGCTAGTTGATAAAAATTTTGTGTTAAAATCCATCAATTAACTTACAAAGAGAAAAATACAAAGCTTCCTTGCAGAAGTTAATTCAACTATAAATATATTATAAGTTGTCACAACACTACTTGTAACTGTCATGGTTTTATACTTGGCAATGGTAAGAGGAAAACACAGATGTTCCTGCTTTAAGTTTGACTAACTCGTTTAAGTACATCACACAATGAAAACTGTATAAGTACTAATGTTGGAGGGCTTAATATTCTGTGATTTTTGTTAAAACAAGTAGTGCAGCGAAGTCAACCTCACAATGAGTCTTTTATAGTTTTAAAGAAATCATACATATCATGATGGGCAGGGATTCTGTCAATAGATGAAGGAAATTTTAAAATAATTTTTCAACAATGTGTAAATGTACAGACATTTTCACAGAAATAAAGTTACTGCAGAATAAATTATATATACAGTATTAACAAACCACCAAGTATTATACAATTATTTCAACATTTACAATAAGGAAACATATTGTTATAAAAATAACATGTTATTACATTATTTTATTGTGTTTAATAATGTAACTTCCTAGCCTATTATAATCTATCAGTTTCTCAATGTATAAATTTCACTATATCAAAGAACTATAAGTACTATAAGAACAATACTTTGAATCTTTAAATCAGTATCATTTTGTAGATATGTTTCAAATTTATTTCTTTATACAAATCAGTACACTGATGCAAAAAGTGAATTCTTTCAACATTGAAAAAATTACCTTGATGCAGCAAAAATAAATTAGTAACTGTCATTAATGAGTCACCTGAAAGCCTGGCTTATGATGGGACTTTCTTAATTCTCACACCAAAAAATTGAGACTTCACATATTTCTATAAGAGAGTTAGGAGTACAAGTTTGTTTGGATGTCCCTGTACTGAAAATGATTTGGTAAGGATAAAGCAATTTGCTAGGCATAAATTTTGCTAATCTCATTTAAGGACTGCAATACAGGGTAGGTCATATGGCAACTTTCCAGCTTTACTAGTGGAAGAAGACCTAAGTAAATTCCTCTGTGCATTATTTCAGGCAAGAGTGCTAGTTGGATAGCTTACTCCCATGAAAAATCCAAACCCTAAACCTACAAGTGAGAGGTTATGATCCTTGATTTTACTTTAAGAATGAGAGGTTATAGGAAGGAGATGGGTTAACAAATGAGGGTGCCTTAAAAAAGCTGAAAAGTTTATATGTTAGTTACAGTACTCCTGACAAAACAAATATCTTAATGATTCTTCAACAGTGTTTAAACAGGTTAAAATAAATGCATTGTCATATATAAAAGCAGAGAACAATTTAAACAGTTTAAACAGATATATTGACAAAATAACAACTCTGTGCTGATTTCTCATCAGAAAATTTTATTTAATTAATATAGTATAATGAGTAAACATTTGATATTTTGTGTGATGATGTCACAATAGCAATACAACAACTGTGTATCAAGCTGTATAAACAATCAATAATCTAGTCTCTAGAGAGGGAGTCTGGGGTCTGTAATTTACTTTATTTCACAAACACTTCATGGTACACATTCTGTTACTTGCCTGGTTCATTATCAATATGTTTTTCTCCAGTTATTCAAATTTTTCTTAAACATTTTTCTATGACTCCATGAATATTAAGTGAACAACATAAATATAAACTTCATTTCATTCATAGACATCAAATTTGACACACTATATATACATGTACAAGAAGTCTGGCGTTTTTGCTGAATAATTGATGAGTAAAAATGCAGAGCAGCTACATAGACTATATCATCAGCTGACACTTCTAATGTTAAACCTGCACAATTGTTGGTATATATTTGAATTTCAATGCTGCCCAGATTATGATCCAAGAATGTATGATTTTATCTAGCCAAAACAGCTAAAAATTTTGAATATCAACTATGATACTATCTATAATTTTTGCTCTCAACAATTATTTGTTGGATCTTCAAATTTTTAGTTGACCATTAAAAGTGAAATTGACCTTAATGTCAGATACCTGAAATGACTGCTGTGCACATCAACTTAAACACGACAGTAAGATGCAAAATCAATATACTTAGTTGTTAAAAATTAGAAAGGCCAGGAGAAAGGCTAAACACAGACAGTCAGACAGATGGACAGACAATAAAACAACCAGGTCCAATGGATTGATCAGTTTGTTTTCTATATATGTCCCAGCTTATTTGTAGCATGTTGCAGCTACCTGTGTAGCAGGCAACTGTGTGAAAGTCTGGGATAAAAATCATGCAGTCCAAGATAATTTCCTTACAGTCAGTCATCCTGTCCAAATAACATCTAAAGAAACTAAAAATATCAATGACCTGTTTGATAATAACATCATTTAAATTTAGTTTTGACAGCTTAATTTGCATAAGGTACATCAAGTGGTAAAAGGGAGGATAATCTGTCATTCAAATTTGATGAAGTGCCCTGTTGCCTAACTTTTCATGATTTAATTGATTGTTTGGCTATATCTTGGAATGGAATAAACCAAAGGGTCTAAACCAGGAGTATATATAAGGTTCATTCCGTTTTCTTTAGTGTATTATTATTACAGGGAAGTCAAAAGCCGGGTTTACAAGGCAGGCCCTGGCTTTGGCTTGCCCAGCTATAGACTACAGGTGTATATTTCAAAGGAAATCAAATAAAAAAACAATAAAAATAGATAGATTTCAATATATCTATACCTATCAATGAAATTTTCAGTATCATTTCATGTTGGGCCCAAGCTGGGCGACAGGCCCACAAGGGCTGAAGTGCTCTTAGATAATATGAATGACATGTCATCTTAATGTTTGAATATTTGCTTGATTATGAATTTTACTACTGTAATGATTATTGTGTTAATAGTTATCATATGGATAGACAAAACCATTTCAATTCAGTTACTTGATGAAACAAATTGTCTTATTTGTATTTGATAAACAGGGTTCCCTCTGGGTCAAAATTAGTTTGCGCCACCAAATTCGCCAATCAGAAAAAGTTGGAGCCAATGGCTCCAAAGTTGGAGCCAATATGGAGCCAGTAATTCTGCAAAGGAGACATGCCTATCTTTAGCAGTTATATATCATTAAAATTAAAAACACATATTTATAATGTTTCATTTTATTACAGCTGCACATGTTTATTATCTAAAATATAGACATAGTATTAGTATTATGTGGTTTTCAAATTCCATTTGAATAAATAAATGTAATCAAAAACATCATTTTAAGTTATAAGTGAGGTTTGGAGGTCCTGTTTTCCACCGTTTTGCCTATAGCAGTTCTTATCACTCATTCATTCTCACTGACTGGACTGAGCCATGATCTTTCCAGCTTCTTCCCGACATTCTGGTGATCTACAGATACAAAATTAAAAAAAAAAACATTACTGTAAATTGACTTCATCTAAAAATCAATAAGAACAAAAATGAAATAGATACTAAGTACTTTTTAACAATGAAGAATATTGTTTATTTTAATAGATTTTGCATGTGATTAGGCATTTCAGCACTTTACATTCAGATATGAAAATATTAACGCTGCAGTAAACGGTGGCTTTAGATCAATCATTAGTGAAATTATTCTTTTAATTGTCATCCGATTTTATATTTCAAACTGTAATTATTTAAATCAGTTGACGAGCCAACTTACCTAAAGTTTAATGTTTGTCAACATCACGGACGATCTTTCATTTCTCTGATTCGCTACTAACACCATTTGACCACGTGTGTAATTATCAGTGGTCCAAGTCAGAGGATTAAAGACGTAAATTGTTCCAATTAACACATTGACACTTTTACCGAAGTGTCACACATTTGATGACATAATTGATTATACAGGTTGATAAACAAACTAATCGCGCATGACCATTCACATTAGGGTCGCTTATGTAATTGACGCGGCCGATTATGATATTTAAGTGTACTAGTTGTCGGATGCTTTTATCTTACGTTGGCGCCAGTAAAATTCGCCAATTGAAGATTTTATGCGCCAGAATTAATATTTTGTCGCATTTGGCGCCATTGGCGAGCGACAGCGGGAACCCTGATAAAAGAATCATTTATATGAATGTGAAACATTAGATCTCCCTTTACCTAACTATTCAATCAAGATCTAAATTTCTCATGATGTGTTTTCTCAAAAAAACTTTACTTTGATTAGAGATTATCCAAAATGGCAGATGGGATTTCAAACTCGGATGCAGTGGTCCCCCTTTGCTTCCCTACACAGAGGCATTAGGAGATTTTCGGAAATATTAAGCACACCGATAAAATGTTGAACACCACCATTTAATTCATTTCTTGCTTACGCCTTACGGTACAAAAGATCTGCATTTACATAATTTACAAAATGCACAAAAGATCTGGTTTACAATATGTTATGCTTGATATCAAATCATAATGCTTTCCGCGCCATAGCTTGCACATAATTTTAAACAGCGATAATTCCGATAATATAGGGAAGTCAAAGCCTGGGGCCAAAAATAGAGGGCCCAGGCTTAAGCCTGCCCGGCTATAGACTACACGTGTATATTTAAAGGGAAATTAAATAAAGAAACTTAGAAAGACATAACATATAATAGAATTCTATACCTATCAATACAATTTTCAGCAGTCTGCGAAATAAGGCGCCTATGTGGACCATAAATGGCATAATAGGACAGGAACCAGAATAAAATTATGGAATACCAAATTGCACTTTTAAAACAGAAATATAAATAAAACTGAACGATTATTTTAACTGACTTCCCCATTCAAAGGCTTTGCCTAATTTCATATTAGTGAAGAGGCCCTTATTTTCAAAGATTTTAGAATTTGTTATTCAATATTTTTTATTTTGTAACTTTCAATTGGGATTTTTTCCCTGTGGATTGGGATAATTATATACTATTTTCAACTGGGAATATGACCGAACGTTATCTGATACATTCGACAGATGAGTAAGCAAGAAATTCAATTGTTTATTCTTTCTGTTTTCAACCCGGAAATAATTTTGCTGCATCAAAATAAAATCAATAAAAACAGCGTTAGGTGTCTGCCGACACTGAGCAAGGTTTGCATATTAATTAAAAAAATAAAATAAACAGATTTGAAAGGTTGAATGATTAATAAACTTTTAAACAATATTCATTACTTTTGTTCTTGATTCTACAAATATTATAATAAGTAAATACAAAAACATACCCATATTTTACAAAATTACAAATCACCGCCACAGTGAGTCAGCACGCATGCGCAACAACCATATTAAATTATTACCTCCCACGTTTAGCACTTGTATTTATCAAAGTAATAGATAGTAATTCAGTCAAATATATACTAGGAGTGGCATTATATGGACATAGAAACTGTTTATTAAACAATTGGAATTGGTTTATTTAAATGCCATTGTAATGTGTAAAAAACTTCAAAGAATATTACTAAAAGAGTAGCCAAGGGAATTAAGGCATGTAATTTAACCCAAAGTGAAGAAAATTGACAGCAATTTTAATGTAGATTAATGTACTTTAATGTTAAATCATGTGTTAAATATAAAAGATCTCTTTCTTCACCTCCGACACAGGATTGAAGCAGGGATCCCCTAGTCCACCTTTGATCTTTAAATTGTTCATGAACGATCTCATGGATAATATAGACAGTGACCTAAGTGATATATAAATGTACAGTAAATGAGTTAAAATTATTCCTAATTAATGCTTTTCGCTGATTATCAGGTACTCATTGCAAAATTTCCCGAAACCCTTCAGTCAATGTTAAACGATGTTGAGAATTACTGTATCCACTTTTGTGGAAAAGGGCTGAACAGACCATCATACGCTCTGCTGTACAAGATTTCACAAACAGCTTCATACAGGACCACTCTGTCACCTCTGCTATTGACAACATGTGGACCGACTTCACATCTGCGATCTCACAGATCATAGAAACCACGGTCCCATCCAAGATGTCAACAACTAGGCACAACCAACCTTGGATCACAGCAAAGATCTAGCGCCTTTCTAGAAAAAAGAAGAGAGCATTCAAGAAAGCCCAGTGCCCAGGGACAGCAGACGATATCAAGCGGTACAAATACCTTCAAAAGGAGCAACACTATGAATGTCGGAAGGCAAACCAAGCCTATGTAAGAGACATGCCATGGTTACAGAAAACCCTAAGAAGCTCTACACTTTCATTAAAGGGAAGCGGTCTGACAGCACGGGAATCTCTCCACTAAAATTTGATGGTTTGACTCACAGCGACCCAAGTAAGAAGGCTACAATATTGAACAAACAGTTCACTGGGGTGTTCACTACAGAAGACACAACAGATGTGCCAGCCATGGACGGAGAAAGATACCCAGACATGCCTCACTTCACAGTAGGAGCTGAGGGCGTCAAGAAACTTCTCCTCAGCCTCAACCCCCATAAGGCCTCTGATCCTGACAATATCCCTACACTATTCCTGAAGGACTATGCCGAAGACATTACTCCGGCTCTCACCCTCTTGCTCAACGCCTCTTTGCAACAAGGAACAGTACCTTCAGCCTGGAAGAAGGCAAATGTATCACCTATCTCCAAAAAAGGTGACCGTAGCAACCCTGCCAACTACAGACCCATTTCTCTCACATCAGTATGCAGAAAACTTTTAGAACACATCCTACATAGCCAAATTATGAAACACCTTGACCATCACAACATCCTTTCAGATCAACAACATGGATTTAGAAAACAACGCTCAACTGAAAGTCAGCTTCTTCTCACTTTTCAAGACCTGTCATCAGCCCTGGATCAAGGGGAACAAGTAGACGCCATACTATTAGACTTCAGTAAGGCGTTCGACGTTGTGCCTCACCAACGACTCCTTTCCAAGGTGGATCACTACGGCATCAGGGGGACAGTCAGAAGCTGGATTGACAGCTTCCTGTCTGGCCGCAGCCAACAAGTTGTCGTTGAAGGCCATTCATTTCTGCATCCTCCCCAGTTACATCCGGTGTACCCCAGGGGACAGTACTAGGTCCTTTACTGTTCCTCCTTTACATCAACGACCTACCAAGGTGCGTGACTTCCATCAGCCGCCTATTTGCTGACGACAGCCTGATCTACAGGAAAATCAAATCAGAAGCTGATGCATTAGCCCTTCAAGAAGACCTAGATAGATTCCAGGAATGAGAACGCAAGTGGATGATGTCTTTCAATTCCAGCAAATGCGAAGTAATACACATCACCAAGAAAAGAAGCCCCATCATTTATGCCTACAAGGTCCACCAGTCAACTCTTCAATCTGTCAAAAGTGGAAAAAACCTTGGTGTCAACATCGCAAATAATCTTTCGTGGAACATACACACAGAATCTACCATCACGAAGGCAAACAACTCTCTATCATTCCTTAGAAGAAACACCACAAGCTGCCCACAAGACATCAAGGCCCAGGCCTACAAGACCCTTGTTAGATCAATCCTGGAGTATGCAGGCAGTCTGGGACCCACACACAGCCACCAACATCAACCAGCTGGAAGCTGTCCAAAGGCGAGCTGTCCGATTTGTAAAAGGCGATTACAAAACTACCAGCAGCACCACTGCAATGATGACAGACCTAGGCTGGCTAACTCTACAGCATCGCCGCTCCAATGCCAAGCTAGTAATAGTCTACAGGATCACGCACAACCTCATAGCCATCCCAGCTGCACAGTACTTCCACCCCCTGACACTTGGTTGCCATGGCTACGGACACAGATTCCATGTCCAATTCTGCAGAACAGACACCATGAAGTTCTTCTTTGTACCTTCGGCCATCCGCCTGTGGAACCAGCTTCCAGAGCACCTAGCCACAGCAGTCAACCTTGAGGCCTTCAAGGGAGGACTAGTCATGGGGCCCTAATATGCCGGAGTCGATTTTATTTTTAACATGTTCTTCTTTTAAATCTGCACTTATTCGCCGCACAACACTTTGTACATACACCCTGTACGTCAATGCCCCAGAGTGGGTTATGTACAGTATTGGAAGAAGAAGAATGGGGTCTGAAAAATAATATATCAGAAAAAAAGTAGACAAACCCAGTATGTTATTTACAATAATGATAAAGTGATATAGATCAGTATCTAAAATTGGGGTCACTTAATTCAAAAACGGTAATTGGCACCGAACCCAAAAACGTATAGATCAACATGCATCTTTTGCGCTGCACAAACTTTTTTAATCTTCAACAAATATAGAAACAACTGTCGCACAGAAATGTAAATGTTACCTTTGTTGGAATTATGCCCTTTAAAATGTAAAGGTATAAATTATAAACGAGGCTGAGTTCGTTCAATAACTTTTAATTGGAATGTCCATCAGTTTATGATCTCAGTATATTAGAAGTTCCAAGCATTTAATACATACAAGGTTAAAGTCAAATCACACGCACTTTATAAAGCACCAATCATTTATGAGGAGCATTGAGGACTCAAATCACAATATGTATATAGTGTAAATATAACAGCTGGTGCGGGCGGGCAAATTGTGTTATTCTCTTGCATGTAAGTCAAACAAGTTTCCTACTGCTTTTATGCTTGTGTTTTAGCAGAGACATAGATAACATATTTATGTCTCTGGTTTTAGGTCCAAGAGACTGATCTTTGCCATGTAATGTCAAGTGTTTGCAAATATTACATCAAATTATAAAGTAACATTGTCATTATATGTATGTTATCTGAAAATTTATCTAAATTTTATTAAGTGTTAAAAATAATATCCATTTTCTTATGTACTACTTGTAACACTATTTTCTAAAAAAAAATGAATTTGTTTGTGATATATTTTTCTCATTCGCGTTCGAGTTAACATCAGACACAATGAAAAATATAAATGATATTTGACATTGTGATATTTCAGATATAATTTGTTTGGTCTTTGCGAAGCATATGAATATACTTATTAGGTCATAATATTATAGACGTTGCAATACGATTTTTTTTTCAAAACGGCTTATATTAAGTTTTATATATATATGATCAGTACATGTGATGGGATTGACAAATATACATTTTATTTGGATTTTAAAGGCGTTTTAAGCTCCACACTCCAATTGAGTGTCTGTGAGCTAGTGGAGGAGAGGTAAAATGTACAACAGAGGCTATGGAATCTGTGGATCTTACTGAGGAGGATGTAAATTTAATCGAGTTATTTCATGAGTTATAAAATTACGACCAGAACTGGGAGGAGCGGTCGTCTGAAAAACATTCTGCCTTTTACAAAAATTGTGACGACCCATAAAACGGCGGGAGCAATTACACGCACGGCTAACTATAATACAATAGCCAAGGGAAATCACTCCTACATATTTCAATCAATAAACTACAACTGATTATTTCCCTTTGGTTACCCATTTTAAATTTTGGCTCGGAAATAGCACAGCTGACACAGAACTCATACATAATAAGTTTTGGAGACGAGTACTCTGTGTAAAAAAAACTCCACCCATTCAACAGCATTATATGGTGAACTAGGGCGATTTCCATTTCATTTATACAGAAAAATAAGTATGATCAAATGAAACAAAATTATTCATCTTTAATAAAGAAAACGTATTTATTTTTAAAATCTGATACTTACCAGGTTTATACTTACCGAAATAATGACTGGGCTTCCCTTATTAAAACATTACTGAGCGATATTGGGCTATTGTACAAATTCAAAATTATTGACATGCTGTTTAACATGATTAAACATATCTATTCATCATGGTACTCCGATATAAATAACTCTAATCGTTTAAAAATACTAGTGTACTTTCAAACATATATTCGAGTTAGAAAATTATTTGAGTATCATAACTGAAAAGAAAAATATAATCACGATGTTAAGATTTATTTTTTTGAAACCGGGAGATGCCATATCATTCCCCGTGAACAAAAAAATCTGCAAATCGTGTTATATGCGATAACCGGAAGTGTGTGGGAGCAATCTTTTTTTCCTTTTTAGGGGCTTGCAAAAATAGTTGTTTATCAAAATTTTAATTAAAACATAAAAGATTAACATCACCTCTAATAAAATAATAATCTACAGGAACTTTACAAACCCCACACACAAATCGGTTGTCAGATTATTCTATCCCTAATCAATTTCTACCCTGATGATTCTCCCTCTATATTTGTAATATTTGCAGGCTGATCCACCACACTTTTATTTTCATTAATAGATTAAAGAGATACTATGCTCTTCTTTCAGTAAAATATCGCAAAAAATTATTGAAATCTACGAAATTCTTACTGTATAAGTCTAACTGGATAATTTGAATAGAAGAATGCACAATCTATGTATGGGGAGCTGCATGCCCTATTACAGGTCAAGTAATCTTTGCCCTTTCTTATAAATAACTGCCATATTTTTTGATGACACTATATATTCATATTGTTACCTTCTATATAGTGCGTAGAGTTAAAACATATCATATCCACTTTGTGTGAAGTAGAAACTTATTGATCTTATATTTACAAAGAGAGTGAAGCAATTTTCAATATTTTCAAGTATAAAATTTGAGCATAATATAATATATCTTTAAAGGAATAGGAATGGATGGATTGATGTCTGTCTAATATAAATATTCATCATTTAAAAAGAGGTACCATGACAGTTTTTCTGTTGAAATCAATCCTATAAGTGAGAAATTCGTGTTTTAAGACACTATTTTTTACTTGAGAAATAAGTTCATGGGCGCCGCCATTTTGGCGTTCTGTCATTCTCGCGAGACAGACGAGACCGAGATTGTGACGTGTTACACCCACTTCCGGTATAGGTGTACCCGCTGGTACAACTGAAATATATCTTGATGAAGAACTTATTAATCTTATTGCGTACATTATATATTATTTATGAAAACATCATATGAAACTGAATTGCTTTAAATAATTAATTGAAGACGCCGCGACATTAATTATCATTTGTCCGATTTTCAAGCTTGCTGATGATCCCACCACATGATTTAAGCAATGACTGCTTAATTTTCAAAGATAAACCATCAATTTAATTTGGGTACTGTGAGAAACTTCTTCAAATTGACGATATATCCTTTTATTTTGTACTTAATTTTCGCTTGACAAGCTGTCGAAATAGGGTACATCGCCGGTCATGTTATATTTTCAGCGTGAAATATCAACTAAATACAATATGCAACGATCTGCTGAGGACGCCATTTTCAGCCATTGACGCTAAAAATGAGAATGGCGCAGGAAAATCGGCAGCCAGACTAATATCGTATGAAAACAAAACTGTCCGTTAGGTTATTTAGGCACCCAGTCAAAACTGGTACCAACAGCAACAGGTTGCCCATTCCCCTGTAATTACGCATATTCTCGGGTTTATCCAGTTCCCTATAGCTTTTTTTCCACGTAATCTATTTACCCAATTCCTTTCCCACACAGATACATATTTCTACTACCGTAAATTTAATCCAATAAAACAAAACATCATTAATCTACTTAATATTTAAAATGATTATTGGTAACTGAAAAAAAAATGTGTTGCTATTTTATGACATGCTGTAATTTACAGTATAATTTGATAGGTGTGGAACTTAATTTCCCCTAAGGTCATTCAGTTCACTGATGAAGCGTAAAAAAATAGATGTCTATTTCGTCATTAGAATATTTGACAAGGGTGATTAACCAATCAGGGCAACATTGTGCATGATCAAAAGGTCTGTCGGCACAGAGGCATACAAGGAGCAATAAAAATCGTCAGTACACAGTGTGACAGGAACATTTGGTGCAAATTAGGAACAATTAAAATGGACAATGCACAGTATTAGACATAAGTAGTAAGAACCAGCAATTGTGTGAATAAATTATGCAAATTAGATTTTTGAGCAGCCAATAAAAATGTTTTGCCTGCAGTTAATATTAGGCTACGATAACGATGCGCAGCTTCATACGTTGACAGACATGTTAACAATTTACTTTTCAAAAGAATTGCTTATATTTTTGAAATGTCTACATCAATTATAACATATGTTCACACCTTTTAATTTGAAAGTCAGAATCAAACTGCAAAAATTTAATTACATGTACTATTAAGAACACGTTTTAGTAGGATTTTAATAATAATGATAACTATCGCCGTTCAATAATTAACAGCCAATTATTCGTTGGTGCGTTTGTTTATTTAATTGCATTATTTGATTGTGAAACTTTGTTAAATAATAACATGTGTATTTATTAAATCTCTGAAATATTGTTTAATTACATTAAGATGAGACTTTAATGAACATAGCATTGCTTGGAGTAACGGGCATCACTGGCATGAAGTGGTGCGACCGGTAGACGTTGATTTTTTTTGTTTCTTTATTTTTATTTTTTTTTATTTCTTGGATATTGTTACGTATTTTGAATCATAAAAAAATCTCCTCTTCACCTCCTGTGAAAATTAAATTGTCTGGTCAATACTTTATTATATTAATATTTCCCTCCGATTCAACTACATTTATCATAAATCTAAAGATGTGGGGAAATGACATCACGCGCACCTGTTTTTATACGGCCAATACACAAACATGGCCGCGCTTACTGATTTGCAGAAATCGGTGATTTAGCGATTTAAATTTTGTTATCATTCGTTTAATATTATTATTTGGCGGCAGAAAATTTGCAGATTTATTATTTATAGTATTCTTTTTCTGAAATCAAGTTTTTATTCTAACCTTGTCTTTCCCTTTAATATCGATACAATAAGAATTTTAATAAATGAGTAGTTTCCGAGAGTGGTAGCTGAGAAACGACGCAAATTCGTGCTACAGCTTCGTGCTGCTAAAGACGCCGGTAAGCGAGCGTGACTGTCTTATCGACGTGGAACCGCTTCAACAGAAATAGGATTTGCTGAAGAATGTGCTGAAAAATATTGAATAGATTAACGGAAGAAAAACTCACCGACCACGACTTTTTGAACTTGATTAAACATGACATTGCTTGTTTATCTGAAACTTAAACAGACTCAATCAAACCGAGCCTGCAACATTTTCAACTTTACTGTGTTGGGCTTTCTTTAGGAATTCTGGTTTTCTCTATATTATTTTGTAGAGACTCTAATGAGTATAATTACTTTAACTAAAATAGAAACAAGAGATAACAACAACAACAACAACAACAACAAAAACAACAAAAAAAAAACGTGCTATTCCATGTAAAGAGGCGTATGGTCCGCAAATAAAAGAAAACATTTACCACAAACGATGCCACAAACGATAAAACAATGGGCGGAACTAAATAAAATGGAAATTTTGATAGGGGATATGAGGTTATGAAGCCTGCATTATCACAGATAAGACGTCAAAAGACAAATTTAAAAATCAGGCAACACATTCTTAGGGTGATTATACAGTATTCAAAATGTTCCCATGTTGATAAGGTCAAATAGAAGAAACTTAAAACACCAAAATATGTACACACAACAATTATGTTGTGCTGAACGATCTTCATGGATCTAAAATATAACACCTTTAAAACACGGTAATTTAAACGGGACATGAACTACTTATTTTTCTCAGAACCGGTTATCTTTGTTATGCCATGTCCTAGGCTCATGTTCAAGATTGTAAGCCAAATTTAGTATCATCTCTCAGTAAGATTGCAGTATGTAGTATTAACTTGATATTATATATTCCATAAAATTAAAATCCGAAACGGTTATGTTTTGTTTCAGAGGAGGTGAAGGTACCTTATGATTAGGTCAACATTTTACAATTGTGCATTACTTTACATTCATTGTGTTTTCAGAAAAGGGGCCACTTTTCCTATAGAATTATAATCATGGTGTCAGTATTCTTTTTTATGAAAATGACCCAGGTCATTTTCTAAAAAGAATATTGACACCCTAGGCATGACATTGTGACCTATATACACGAAGTAATATGAATCACTCTTGAAATTGTGATTATCTCACCAACTCATTGATTAGAATATTTTTGTTGTGAATTGAATATCGCTTAAACCGGTGCTAATTGGCATGACAGATGTTGCACCTCTTTATTGGCTCTTATGAATAGAGTCAATAAATAGTTTATAGAAAAGAGGTCACTTTTTGCCACTAAACTTATTTACACCGGTCTACTGTATAGAGATCAGATTCATGTAATCATTATGCAGCCCTACGTTCAGCACGACATTATTGTTGTGCTTGTGGTAATTTAGCTCTTTCTATTCGGCTTTTTTCTTGTTGGGTGGTTCCAGTATTCCTCACTTGAATACTGTTGAATCACCCTTAGGATATGTGGCCTTCTTTTTAAATTTGTCTTTTGACGTCTTATCTGTGATATGCAGGCTTCATAACCTCTGATCCCCTTCAAAATGCCATTTTATTTAGTTCCGCCCATTGTTTTCTCGTTGAGGGCACACGCATTTTTTTACTTGGGGACCATACGCCGCTTTTCATGGAATGGCACTTACGTGTCACATTAAAAGGTTCCATGATAACCGCTATATGAATACATATGCGGATGTTTCAAAATTCAAAATTGTACCAGTTTATAGTAAATGTTGAATTCTGCTTAAGCCGGTGCTAGGGGGCGAGGACGGTAGTTTTCACTTAACAGTACCGTCCATGAACAGGCTCAATCAAAACGAGCCTGCAACATTTTCAATTATGCCGTGTTGAGCATTCTTTAGGGATTCTTATTTTCTCTATTTTGGCTAAATAGAGTGTCCATTGGACATGCTTTAGTGTCTATGATACTGGGTTTCTCATTATGAACATCAGCCAGAAACGATAGATTATTTTGTAAATGCGTTAGTTTTTAAGGTTGATATTGCTGTAGGATTTCGTTGAACCATATATCATTGAACATAATGAGCAACTGGTTTACGTCTTGTATTAAAGTGTTTTATTTTCTTGAATAAATTAAATTTTCGGCCATTCTAACGTAAACCTGCTCAAATTAGGTCCCCTTTTACTCCATTCATTTAAATGTCCTGTAAAAATTTGATATCATTTAATTAATACATCTGCTAACTAAAACTTTACATAACGATGAATTATGAACTTATCTATATTCATTAGAATTATTATAAAGATCTGGTAAAATGGTATCCCTCGGATGCATTTACCAGAAGAAAATTACATGAACATTGCAGACATGGATTGATTGAGTCTATACATGAGGGATAATGAAAAAGTGCAATCACGCCCCTATCATCAGCTTGAGCGATACTTAATTTTCTAAATGGAATCAATAATCCCGAAGGACTAGAAAAATATAACAACACTAAACAAGTTGTGTGTAGTGCTTCAGTGATAAAGACATAAAATATAACAGTAGTTAGAAATGATTTTGTTCACGTTTTATAATGAAACGTACTGTAAGATGAAAAAGAAGAGCTGAGTTTGCTTATGGATGTGTTACAAGAAACGGAGTATTTCTAAAACTATTGTTAAAGAAACATAAGACAAAATGTTTCAAAAACTAAATGGCTATATTGCTATACCCTTTAAGTAACATTTCCTCCATAAAGCAAGTCTACGTGTCATAAAAGCCATTGAAAACTAAGACTTTTGTTATGTCTCTTTTGAATTTTCCACTATTATAGATTTGAATTGTTAATTGTTCAACACTTGTCAACACTTGTCATCAAACAGTTAAAGTTGTCATTACATATTGAATACTTATTTTATCATAATGTTTATTGATACTCAGGGATACTCAGGCAAATAAATGACAAAAATATCAAAATGATATAATGTACTCAAATCACGCTAAAATGACATTTTCTAAAGTTCCAGCATGAAATTCTGTATAAATTCTATTTATTTTAGGGTTGGAGAGATGTATTGAACGAAATTTATACGCAGACAGAATCACCGAGTAGTTTTAAAACAAGCCATGTGACTTGAACAAACCCTTGAAGTTACAAAAACAGATATTGTGGATATTGAATGATTGAAACAAGTCTAAGTCATTCATTTGAAATGTTCTTTAACGTTTCCAGAGTTCACTGTGGCAACTAATGTGAAATTTTCACGCTCTAACCTGACCCACGCGGGTCAAGTTAGGAAACCAGCATTTTATTCGTTATAGGAGAAAAGTTTTGTTCCCATGACTGCCTAGTGTATTTATTTTGAGGACATTAACAGAATAATGAATGAAAAAATCAAAACGAAGAAATGAAAAGTTTGTCTGTGTCTTCCTTTAACTAAAATTCTGAAAAAAAAACACAAAAAAAAACAATGTAGTTTGTTTTAATTCACCAAACATTTACAATGAAACATGAAAGTAGATATACTTTACACAACGTACTTAGATTGCATCAGAACATTAATGATAAAGAAATAACTTTTAAAATGATGGAAGCTAAATACAACGGCTCAGTTAGTATTTCTAACATATTTAGATGTAAAAAGAATGAGACATATTATACAAACTTTTTTCATCAATTTTATCTGATCATGTATTTTGTAAACGTTTTGTTATAATATATTAATTCTAATGGCAACTTAAGCAATGGCTTACTTTAATATTAATAGCAGTACTTGGTTTTAATCTATTATCAATAATCGAAGCTGCTTTTGATTGACAGTTTGTAATTGAAATAATACATATTCACGTGTTAAATAATTAAACGACTTTATATATGGTTCAATACGCTCTGTTCACTGTTCAATAGCTTATCCGCTTCGAAGCATTTATGCTGTCTGGAACAACGAAAAACAAAAGTTTATTTTGTTCATACGTCATTGAATTTCCAAGTAAACGAGGGCCGTTCGAAAAATTATGGCAATGGTCTGTTTCTCTTACGCGTATTAAAATCAATATAAACAGAACTAATTATCCTGTCAAATGACTTAAAAGTCACAAAATTCCCAAGCAATTTGAAATTATTTGTAGTTGAAAGCATAAAAGACATCACACTTTCTAAAAATTTACTTTAACGAGCAGAGTACGTGCTATGTGAAACTCGAACCGCTAGGCATTGTTGTCGCAATAGAAAAGTGTATGCGAACCTCTTACTGCCGTATTATATCCAGATAGTACCAGATGATACCAGTTTTCGTGGAAGTTAATATTTACAATTTAGATCTTAAAAAATAGAAAAAACAATAAAATAGAGAAAATAAAAATCCCTTAAGAAAGCCCAAAACTGCAAAATTGAAAATGCTGCAGATTCGGTTTGATTGAGCCTGTGCATAAACGGTACTGTCAAGCGCAAACTACCGTCCACGCCTCATAGAACTGGCTTCAGCAGAATTCAACATTTTAACATGAAATGGTTAAATTTGGAACTCAGAAACATCCGCAAGTGTGTTCATACGGCAGTCTTCATAGAACATTCAATGTGACACTTCCGTGCCATTCCATGAAAAGCGGCGTATGGTCCCCAGGTAACAGAAAGCATTGTATTAAATTGTCTTTCAATAATATAAATCTTCCACATATTTTATTTACGTAGATAAAATTATTTTCAAACTGATTTTATAGTTTACGGTCGTGGAACCACGCCATTTTTATTCAAGGTCGTTGAACCACACCATTCATGAAACCACGCTATTCAAAGTTACGGTCGTGGAGCCACACTATCCATATTTATGCCATGAACCACATCATTCTAATTCACAGTCGTGGAACCGCACCATTCTTATTCACGGTCGTGGACCCACACTATTCTTTTTCACGGCGGTGGAACCACATAATTCTTATTCACAGTCGTGGATTCACACTATTTTTCACATTTGTGGAACCACACCATTCTTATTCAAGGTAATGGAACACCACACCATCTTGGAATCACACCATTCTTATTAACGGTAATGGAACATCACACCAACGTGGAATCACACCATTCTTATTGCACAGACTGGTGTTCTAGAAGATTTACTAACCCTATATATATGGACCACCCAGGGTCCTGACTCTGGTATCTAGCCTGCAAAATGTGTGATTTTTATTTATGTATGAGTTTACATAAATATCGCAAATTTAGATTTTTCAGTGAGGGTCATATAATTTTGTAACTTCTAAAATCATATAATGTAATGTAGATTTTAATTTTGATTCTTAAAATACTGGCTGTATCTGATTATTTATGTCTGATTTGTTAAAATATCAATAGTTGATCTATTAAGTTGGTCAATATAAGTTATCTAGGAAATTGTTAAGTCTTGACTTTTATAATGAGTTGAGAAAACATATTATTATTTCACTTACCTGTCTAATGTCGATTTTATGATACATTGGGTCATGTTTGCATTTATACATGTATATCAAGTCGGAAGGAAATCACTTGACATGTGCAAAGAATGCAAATTAACTAGAAATTACTTCTTCGAAAACGGGTGGTCGTTGGAAACATGTTATGTGACGACTCTTATAAAGAGGAGAACCAGGGTTTAATATGAGGATTGTTGACAACATCTGACTGTTGTGACTATTAACATTTACCCAGATACACAGTGCTATAAAGGTCATCAAGATGCCACTTGTTCATTGTCCATTTAGTGATCATTAGTCTATCCGACCAACTAAATGGAAGACGTCAAATGTAAAAGTCAAGGAATCATTACGAAGCCAAGAAGTTGTAACCGGTGATTTTAATATGACATTGTGTACATTCAGGACAATATCTTCTTTATAGGGATTTACTGAAAAGTAATGGAAATATAAAATATCCGGCATTTTTACCATTACTTGACAACCGATCCTCAGATGTACTCCATTTACATTTGTATATCTAATGTGATTTCTGAAACCAGCATCGTGTGTATTTTGTTACGTATTCTCTTTTGGAAATCTCTTACAAATATGAAAATGATAAAACTTTTTATAAGCCTTTACCTGGTCTGTCTTGTCTTTTCTAAATTTTACACGACTTTAAATGGTATTAAGTTTGAATATGTACTTGATTTCAAGAAAATGTGTCGTTCACAAAATGGAACATTTGCTTTTCTGTATGGATTATCTATAGCTGAATGTATAGGGGAATGTGGAATACGGGCACAATGTGCGGCTTTGAATTATAAAAGAAGAATACATAAATGTGAACTTTTTCCTTCAGTAACAGAAGGCGAGGAAAAGATTGGAGACTGTATATACACACCTGCATCAGACATCAAAGTTATTCCGGTATCTTATAGTTTTAATTCATATATTAGAAATGAGCAAAAAGAAAAACTGTTTTTATTTAACTATTTTACTTGTTTTAAATTGTTGCTAAAATCATTTTGACATTAATAGCGTCACAAAGCAAAAGCAACCTAACAACTAAATGAACGCTGTCTTAGCATGTTTTTGTCCAAAATGTTCCATTCAACCTGAACTGAAAAATAGAGAAAAGGAATGTTAATGAAGGAAATATTTATAATATAATATTGTTAGACGGGATGTTCAAGTGTTAATTTAATCATTACGAGCTACACATTACAGGCTGTATACCCACAAAAACCCACTGTACTTGAGTGTTAACTTTATATCTTTAGGAGCAAAACACACATAGCCCATTTAGCCTAAAATATGGGTTTACATAAAACAAACCACAAAGTTTTGTTTTCCCAATTTAATAACAACTGAAGTGACCACATATCAATATTGTTGAGATAAGACTTATTTTAAGACACTGTTGAAATAGATTTTCCTTTTCGGTTTTTATCTTTAACCATTTAGAACATGAATTTTAATATATGCAAGCACTGCCTTTAATGTGTTCATTTTACAAACTGTAGATAAAAGTGTGTTTTCACAATCATTTGCTAGATAAAAAAGCATTTTCAGCTAGAATCACGGGGTGGGGTGGGGGCTGGATGAAGTTACAAGAAGGGTGTAGTTCTCCTGATTATTTGTCAGGAGTTCTTCTAATAACTGTCACAGAGTTCCTGAAAAACGTTATGGATTTCGTATTAACAGTTCCTCCCCCGTAAGAAACGTATTTTTTGATAATTACAAACAAAAAAGTGATAAAATATTACCACGTCCACACAGAAAATCATTTCGATTTATGTTCAAGAGAATTATTAAACGTGATTTACATTCAAAAATGGGTAAATTTTTTATCCTGCAATAGATTGCTGATATATCACAGAAAATTTTGTCTATAAAAAGAGACAAAGAACTATATCTTGGTAATCCGGTTAAAAACTGACATTTTTATAGTAAGTGTTACCTGCATCAAGCTGTTTTACTCCATACATGTTAACGGATGGGATAATAGTGGTATAAAAATCTGTGTCAAGTGAAACTGTTACAGTTATCTCATGGAAACTGTAAATTTTACTTTTATGTTTTTAATACTGCACGTTTGTAACGTCGCTTTTCATTGGATAATATTGACTTTTATATAGATTGATATAATTATACGACCGCTTTCAAATTATGAAGAATTGTCATTATTCTTTCTCAAAATGGAATTTTGCATATTAAAAATTCCTTATAAAGATTCCTGAAAGGTTATATGGCCGTATTTAAACGGCTGTTTGCAATATAACACTTACCTACCGTTTATATAGGGCCAAATTATTATTATTATTTATTATTATTATATACCAAACTTCTTAGGCACTTTTTTCATGCACATTAACACGTTCAAAAGTACTGTACAGTATAACCAAATAAATGATACAATATTTGAAAGAAAAAAAAGCAACAAAAGAAACAAATTAAAACATCAATATCGCTCAAGTCACAAATTCAAATCAAATGTAGTTTAAAAAAAAAGTTAAAAAGACCCACATAAATAATAAAATTCAGGTAAGAACCTAAAAAATAGTCAGTCAAAATAAAACCTCTAAAATAAGTGAGTTTTAACAAGTTAAAGTTTTAACAAATAACCTGTCAAAAATCTTTGTATAACTAATAATTTATAATTTTATGTATGATGATTATTTAAAATGAGAAAACAAAAATACAATAAGAGAATAAAAATAAGCTACTTCATAATTCTTTATTGCAGAATCCATGCAGCGAATGCGAGTATGGTAAAAGTTGTGATAAAATCAGCCACCTTTGCAAATACATTGGTAATATACCGAATTTCAATTTATTTCATATTTCTATGATCTTGACCACTTTATGCTGCCTGTTTTAGCTGTTTGTGATACGCATGGCTGATAACTTCTGTTATCCTTTCAAAATTTCATTTTATTTAGATTTTCCCATTATTTTTCCGTTTACGGAACATCCATCTGTACTTGGGTACAATTTGCAAGTTAGATACTGTATAATACTAAAGTTTACACACTTCATTAGATGCAACCACAACAGTACAAATAATGAGTAATCTAATAACATCAGAGGTTACACATAATCCTTTGTATAAAATTAGAGACCACACATTAGTGTATCGAATTTAAACATTTTCTATTTCTTTACATTGAAGCTTCCACATGGTATTAGATACCAAACTTGCTTATATTTGTGAAACTGATTAAATTAAGCGAACTAAACCATATATTTTAGACAACTTGATAAACTAGTATGATATATACACAGAAACTACGTTTTGTGAAGAAATACTTTTTAATCAATCAATCAATTAACCATTTTTAGATTGTGGAACACCTTCTGTTCTCCCATTTGGAACGGTGTATGCTAATATGACAACACATGGTGCAGAAGCTGTATACACTTGTCATTTTGGTTACGATCTTAAGGGAGATGATTTCAAACGAACGTGTGTTCAAGGAACTTGGAATGGAACTAAACCTACCTGTTCACCAATACGTAATTACCACATTACTGAATCACTTTTTTTTTTACTTTTGAAGACATATGAGTATCTGATAATGAGGTCAAAATATAAATTGACAATATCAAATTTTAGCTTGAATGTTTGAGTCTGGTACAAATAATTTATATCTGATTTGCTTATTAAGAAGTCAAAGTAATTATAATTTATAAGTTACCTCCTGCAAGGCACAGTATAATACTGTAACATATATATATATAGTTATTTCTTATACGTTACTTTTAATGTTTAACAAATATTACGGAAGTAAATCAGAATCATTTTATAATCAAATGTTGACATGTTTAGTAGAAAATTTTCTTTTTGTTATCAGCAAACGTGGCATGCTATGTTGAAAGTTTCCAATACAAAGGGATTCGTAATTCAACAATAAATGGTATACTATGCCAGCGATGGGATTCGCAGAACCCACATAAGCATTTTAGAAACAATGTTAGTACATTTCCCGAAGAAACCTTACAAGAGGCCGAAAATTACTGCCGTGATCCAGACGGTGAAGGAACCCCTTGGTGTTACACTATTGATCCAAATAAAAGATGGGATATCTGCGAGGTGGAAAAGTGTTGAGCGCCACTTGTGTTTGCATTTATATACAGATGCTAAGAATTAGAATTTGTTATTAAAGAAAATAGGAAACACTTCAAATAACACGAATAATACTGTTAACGTCACATTTCTTTCATCACGTATAACTTTTATATTTAGAACAGTTTATTCATTCACCTATAAACAATTATTTATTCTCATACCGGTAGTTGTTCACGGGTCATCGAAACGTAACTTCTACATAAATTTTACTGTGACACCTACCGTACTTTTTATAATTTTACAAATGCATCGCAAAAAGTTTTACACCTGATCGAAGCATTAGTTAAGATCACACTAAGAAGCAACAAAATCACCTGTTGACAAGCAACATCGCCTTTAACAGAGGATGATAATGACTTTTATCAGCATTTTATCTCAAACAGAACCACTCATATTTACTTATTTCTCACAATATTCTACAAAACTACTTTTATTTATTAATCAATGTAAAACATATTCAACCCGATAGAGTAGAGAAAATAGGCAATGGCATGCAACACCTGTCAAACTTACTTCACTTACTGGTTTGGGACCATAAACCGGACACTTTTTGAACATTTTTCCTTACGTTATAAAGAAGCGGGTCTTATGGGAAATAAAATATCAAGCAAATTGTGATTTTTCAAATAACGATCCGGGGTTTACTTTAAATCCAATTTAAATGTTGGTGTTATCTAATTTATTTAAAATACAGTTTGTATATAAAAGGAAGTTATAGGGTATTTTATATAAGCATTTATTTGGTAAACTTATATAAAACTGAGTCACATGTTCGTGGAGTAAGCAAGACAGGAACAGCCTGAACCCTTATTTGCCTAGATTGTCATCCAGTGATAAAATAAGTATTAAAGTAACAAAAGGAGGAGAGCAAAGTAGAAACACAATAAGAGAGGGTAACGGCTATTTTTGAAAAATTAACATCAATGAAGCTCTATCTAATGTACGTTTTGCTCTTCATAAAAATAAGAAGATTAATTCCCATGCTAGTGAATATAGTTTTTTATTGTTTATAAGCAATAATCGTCACCACAAAAACACCTTTTAATGATTTATTAAAAGTATCCATTGCACTGTTGAACAAAATGGTTTATTGATTGGTATGAAATAAAAACGATGTCATAAAATTTCAATTCTAACAGTTTTTCAATAATATATAAAAGACATAAAATGTGGATAACGTTTAAAAACCTGCCTTTGAAATGTTATTTTATTTTTATATTTCAAAGGATGATTTAGAACAAAACAAGATAAATCATAGGCCAGATGAATAAGTGATAATGACATTGATCAAACCATGTTTTGTGGATGGTTGAATATTCTAAAAACGTTTAATGAAAGACTGTGTCGATGATAACTATTGAAGAAACGAACATTTTATCAATTTTCAGAAGCATTCCGAATTCACACTTGGATGTCAAATCATTTAACGTTCTCAAAGTATTACCGGGACAAAAATCGTAGAAATGTATGAAGTTGGCGATAAAATTAAGTATTACAAAGGAATCCAAAGAAAACTTTGGTCGTTAGATTCATTAATATTATTTTCCAAGAGCACTTTTGTAAAGCAAAACTAAAATTTAAAAAAAAAAAAACTTTCAAAAATTAGTAAATATTTACGGAACCATAATCTAAGAGCATTTAATATTTATAACTTATAACTTCTTACTTATTATTTCTACCTATAATTTATCATTTTTATTCATGCACACAAAAGTGGTCAAGATTGTATGCTTTTATATAGAGGTTCTTTTCATGATATCAGAAAAGCATGTAGACTGGCCGAAGTGTAAGAATCTTAAACCTGATCAACTTTAAAAACAACTTTTCGAAATGAAGCATGCTGTTTTTTGTATCTTGTATAAATGGGCTTACATAAAAAACTATTCTTTTTTAATGTTGCTGGCAGTTTAAGAAATGTTAAAAATTTGGTTGTTCCGGACATACGTCTGTTTTATCTTTCCTATTGTTTGTACAGAAGAAGACTGTAAAGTCGGAACATGTTAATAAAATAGATTTTTAATCCTACTAGATTATCTCTGTCTTTTCAACATTCTTAATAAATTTTCCCTCGCAATGGCACATTTCTTTTACCACAAATCATAGCCCATTATAGTTATCTCTATCGTGGTAAACTATACGTGAATTGCCAGTAAATTACTTATAAACAATTAGAGAAAGTTAAAAATCTAATTACATGTATTTATAAGCCATTTAAGTTGTATTGCATAATCCATATATCATTGGAAATACTCCTGAAGCCGACTATGTAGTATTAAATAATATCAAGAAGGTAGAATTGTCTCATTGAAACTCTAAAGAAATGTGTGAGCCATTTGGTGGTTCTATTCTAAATAATGCATTCCCTTGTCTTGAGATTTTCTGAATAAAGAAAAAATTAACACGTACTTATTTTGTAATATTCGAAGTTAAAAAGACTAGTAATAGTGCAGAATCTCTATATAGTTATGAAGTTACCATGAAAACGTATATTATAACTATCTTTACACTACTCCCCATCACACAGATAGGACAATCGTGCATAATTTAATGATATAAACGAGACTTACGCGTGGTATGATTTCATATATGACGTCAATAAACCAAATGACGTCATGAAAATATACTTACAAATACGCTTAATGTTGTTCAACATAAACATATTCTTATCTATTCTCTTTTTTATTAACATGTTAGAATAGAACAGAACAGAACAATTATTTCACTTGTACAACATGTACATCGTGCACATAAATAACATATTTACACAACACAATTATAGTCACACAATCTATTTAAAACAAAACAAATGTTGTATCAACAAATGAGTTATTAAGAGGATGATTATGATTATATATCTTGACTCATTTGTTTATTTCTACGATTAAAAGCAATCTTACTAAATTTACAAAGTTTAACAAGAGTATCTTTTTCCTGCAATTTAACAATTCGATAAGTTTATTAACATGTTAGAATGGAAAGATATATTATATTCCTACACATTCGAACTTGCACTGTTCATAATTATACAATCCTTATTTTCAAAAGGTAACATATTGATTTAAAAAGCTTGTTGGTCGGTAGGTCGATTGGCCTGTTCACTTCATGGTTTCCGGACGATAACTACAGTTCGGAATGAGTAAGTTTAATAAACCTTTTCAACTGCTTGAATTTCGATCATAGCCAATAATGATTCAAAATTATCTCAATGTATTTTCCTGAGTGTACAGTACACGCCTACTAAACGGTGGCTCTTTCACATTTTGGTGATTTGTTTAAATGAGAGCCATCGACAATTCCGTTGCAGAGCCCTCGATGAAAACAAGTCTGAAAGAGGTACGAAATTTAAGTAAAATTATCTATTTCACCTAAACCACATAATGTACTGGTTGCAGCCTGCTCATGATAGTTTTTTATATGAAATTTAACCCTGGCCTTATTGGCGTACGTCTTTCCGAAAATCTTTTTTGTATCCCCTTATTCATATCGAGATTCCACCTGAGATTTACATAAATTTCAAAATGAAAAACTGAAACTTTACCGACTAAAAGTAAAAAACTATTTGTGTGTGCCTAATCTGTTAATATTTTATACAAAGAGGTTTTACTTCTTTTTTTAATGAATTCGAATAATCAAAGTATTTTATTTCAATATGTCACCACAATGATACGATGCATAAGAAATTGTACATGTTAATCAGTTACGAATACTCCATCATAGTATCACAAAATGAATGCTATTGTTGGCTCCATCACATTTTCGAGGGCTCATTCACATTGCCGATGGCGCTAGCACCTTGTCGATGGCTCAATCACAATAATAAATATGTGATTATTTGGTTTTAAACTAAGTTCTGTAAGTAAGTGTTTGTGTTGGCCAAGGAGGAGGTTGGAACAATGCTATATGCACGATTTAGTGGGCCAGCATGTACTTTACAGTAGGGAAATCACTCAAAATGTGTCTCCTCGTAAAAGAAAACTCACAAGGTTATATTTGGTAAAAGTTCTAGCAACGTCATTTCAGGGTATTTCTAATCGAAACTGCACTCAACATGGTGAGAAAAATGTTCTACGTGGCATGACATTCTTCGATTTTTGAAAAACAAGCATGATCTTTTTAAATTGATATTTTTACTAAAATTTCGTACCTCTTTCAGACTTGTTTTCATCGAGGGCTCTGCAACGGAAGTGTCGATGGCTCTCATTTAAACAGATCACCAAAATGTGAAAGAGCCACCGTTTAGTAGGCGTGCTTTAGTTATAACTCTAGTTATAGATAAGACACAAACCCCTCATGAATCAATGTTTAAATAATGACAATTGGACAAAAAGTGATTATCAATATGAAGAATACTGGTTTTAAGATGTATAAAAGCAACCGATGTTAACATTATTGCATTTTAGTACTAGTACATTAATTTTATACAAAGAGTTCTGAATTATTATAAACAAAGTAGCAAACAGATTGTTTAAAAATGTCTTAATGTACATGTTGAAACTTATAAATTATATCAAATTTAGGTATTGGTAAGTAGTTTACTTGTATAAAGATTTCTGCGCATACGAGAGGTGTTCAAATATGAATGCAACTTGATCAATTTTCAGAAGTACTTAAAAACATTGTCAAAAATAATTACCTCAACCCTTCAAAATACTTACCATCATGTGATATACAAAGTTTTAGTCCTTTAATTCAAATTTTAAATGCGTTTTCATAATCTTTTTGAGGTATTCTGTTCAGACACTCGAAAATAGCCGAACCGAGATTTTTTATCAGCAAGGTGTTTTTGAACCTCGGAAATAGGAAAAGAAGTCACAAGGGGCAAGATTTGCTAAATAGCGAAGATGAAGAATCTCGACAACCTTTCCTATTTCAGTTATTCTTGTACGATGGCCCCTTTGTGTGACGAAGCATTGTCATGAAACAATCTGTCACCACGGAGACCAGTTGCTAATTGGCAAGTTTTGAAATATTTCATTAATTTATAAAGTACTTGCCTTTGTTAAACTTGGCATGTACAGATTTACCCTTTGGTACGGCAATTTGAATAGCAGGACCTTGATTGGTAAAGAAAATTAAATACATGACCTTTTTGATGCTCATGGTGCGTTTGCTATGCAACATTTTTGACGTCCTTTAGTTGGCCATATTTTGTTATGTATCTTTCGCTTGGGCTCAGAAAAGTGAACCCAGTCTCATCACCAGTGATGCTATTTGCGAAAGAGCGATTGTTGTATTTTAGGGAACTGTTTCAACAATAGTTTGGATATTCTAACTCGAGCAAGTTTTTTTGTAAAGAGATGTGGTAACCATCTAGCACTTATCCTTCTCATCTTTTAATCACCTCTGAGAATTATATGAGCGGCTCCTACAGAGGGCTATATACCTAGTTGTAAATCTTGCATCAGTAGGAATCAAATCGTTTTCAAATCTAGGAATCACAACTATTTTAGTGATTTTTGGCTATTTTGAGATGACCTCTCGTTGCCATGGTAACAGGAAATGTAAGACTGAGTATGCCGGTACAAAGGCTGTGGTGCAATTAACATTTATGCCAAGTTTGATGAATATTAAAGCATCATTTATAGTGTCATAGCAATCTGAACTTGTAACAGAAGGTTTTTCAATAAAAATAGCCTTTTTTTCACAAAATGCCCATGCAGCAATGGATTAACTAATAATTAATCTTTTAGATTTCATCAAATCATTTTTGTTGCGTACTGATAATTTTTAAAGTTGTTGCGTACTGATAGAATTAATTCGTTCGTTATTGCTTTTTTGCATTATGCAGAATACGCATGCGTGAAATGCATGCAAAAAACACCGGTTTCTGTGGAATTATCATATTACGCATTTGAATGTCAACAATCTCTTGTAAATGAACATCAGTAAAATGTAAAAAAGTAATAAGTTAGAAGTACAAAAAATAGATAGAAAGATTTTATTGACGTATACATATTTGTACATAGTGAAATATGCATAATTCATGAATTACAATGTCATGGAACGATGATATTGATAACAAACATTTGAACATGGAGAATGATTTTAAGGAAATAGTTCAAAAGTTCATAATTATTAATAATAGATAATGTAACTGTGTCTGATAAAATATAAAAAAACTACAAAACTATAAAAAGCCTTCATCACTTATTTTAAGAAATGAGCCTTACAGATATCTTACTTCAGTCTTGTCTTCTTCAATGTATTTTGACACTTAACATTTCGTAACTGTTTCTGCTTTCCGTTGTGTATTTTATCATTTAAAGTAAACAACCTAGGTCTAATTACCTGCTTCTAATATATCCAAGCTTGGCGAAGGAAGACCTGCTTAAAATGCACATTTTCTTCCGAATTTGTTGTAAGATCTTAAATAAAGCGCTTAAATTTCGTATACAAGTTGATCATTTTTTCTCTGATTAACTATAATTGTTTAAGTTTTGTCGGTCAGTCTGGCATTGTAGGTTGAGAACACAAGCATCCTGAAATGATTGCGAAAGATCTTGAAAAACAAAAAAAGTTTTATTAGATGATAACCCTTTGTGGTGTTATTGTATTAACCCTCTTGTCGGCGTTGAAAATGCATGATATTGAATTAATGATCAACATTATTTTTTGTCCAATCACATTGTAGTATTTTTTTCAAATTTCTGCTAAGTCTAACTTTGTTTAATGTGTATATTGTTGTACTAACCAAATAAAATATACTTAATCAGTCTGTCCAGTCTAACTAACAATAGTGCATTATATTAGGGAGGAGTAAGAGGTGTGGTTTGCACACTGAAATGTAAAATGTAGGTACGGCATAAACGGGAATAATAAACTACCACAAAAAAAAAACAACAACAACAACAAAAAAAAAAAGATAAAATAAATAAATCAATAAAAAGTGCATGATCTGTTTTTTATAGGAGCAAATCAATAGGGATTTTTTTAAATGTTAGTGAATTACTTGCATCAAATAACGGATTTGTATCATTTAATAAGCTCAAAATGTATTTTTCTCACATTTTCCATTTATTCCAAAAGAATATACACATTTCAGCATCTCAATTATTTTTTGGCTTATTACAACATTTCCCTCCCTTTTTTATTCACAAACTTTATAGAAACATGATATTCTTACTGTAGACAGAGGTATAAATTCAGGGCAATCTTAATAAGACATTTCAGTAGAATAATGTACCTGATTATATGTTGAAAGGGCCATTTGAAAGCTTATCTAAATGAACTTTACTAGGTGTAGACATCTTGTAGAGTATACATGTGTTTGTGTTATATCACTTTTCGAAAGGGTGGTTCTATCAGTTTAAATGCATTACATTATAAAGAGCTTTCATCGTTTTTTATAAATGTTGTTATTCCTAAGCAAGCTGTTTTGTAATTTACACAACAAAATGCCATTTAATTGTATTGATAAGGCTACAAATAATCATTTTTACGTCGAACTAAATGATCATGTTCTGTTTGTTTTAGTGTATGTATTAGGTTTTATTAGTCGCCGGTAGAAACCGGCGACTATATTTGTAATAGTTTAATATTATACCTATGGTAGGAGAAGTCCTTAAAATCTGAAAATAAAAGCATATCAATCATTGAACAATTAAAGACAACAATTATTTTTCAGTAATCACAAAAAATCAAACATATGATAACTTTGCTCAGTGGAATGAAATATGCACATATTGACGTCTTAAAAAGCAACATTACAATTTTCATAAAATGAATCAATAACGTATCCCCAAGGATCAGTCATTGAATATTAGAGATACTATTACTTTTTTCTATGTGTCAAGCATTGCTATTTTATAATAAATAAATCATGAATGATATTTGAAATGACTCTTTAGAATGATTTGGTTGTTTATTTTTATGAGACCTTTTATATTACATTATTTTATCTAATTATAAACAAATGCTCCCTGGTCTTTCGTAAGAATCACGTGACTACATAGAGGATATTTGTTTAGTTCAGTGTAAGATCGGAATATATTTCACCGAGTGAGCACCAAAAGGTATATTTCACGAGTGGCGCAGCCACGAGTGAAATATGAACTTTTGGTGTTCACAAGGTGAAATATATTTCGATCTTACACTAAACTAAACAAATTTTCTTTTTATTATATGCAAAGAAACGTTTTAAAAGACATTAAACCTAATACTTAATGAAAAGCGCGCCAAATAATAATACAACGGGACGTCATTTACGACGTCACGTCATGAAGTTGGTACCCAGTACTGTGCACGCTGGTATTTCACTGAAACAACGTAAGGGGCTTAAATTCAAAACAGTGAAATTATCAAAGTGGTAATTTCACTGTTTCAAACAGTGAAATTACCAGTTTTATATCACTGATATATTTCTATAAACCACCGAAAAGCATGTAATAAATGTTTATATATGTTGTATATCGTTATAAAATCTATTAATAGTAACAGATTGCTGATAAGACAGGTAATTTGTTAATGGTGGTAACTGATAAGATGTAAATCATTGTAATTTTGTACAGATGATTACATAAGTTATTTTTCATTAATCAGGTTCATACTTGATATCATTAGAGAAACCTGTTTACTTTAAAAATACATTTTCAAAACATTTTCCTTTCTTCTTGGTAAAGGGTTTAACTTGGCCCTTTCTGTCAAACATTCGACAAGAAAGTTCAATTGTTTAGTTTAGGTTGAACATCCCAAAATAATGTTATGCTTAAGAGGCACATTATTGAAATATATAATAGTAATCGTTGATTTCGGTATATTCCGTCGGTTTTACGTATATTAATATACGTACCTGGATACATAGAAAAAAATAATAAACTATCTTTGTGTTGATAGTTTATCGCACTGAAAGGCAATTAAACGTTAATTTTATATATCGTATGTAACGATTGGAATACGTGTATTGATTTCAACTAAATCATATACTTTTTCTATAGCACATAATATTGATGTACAACACTTTTACAGTAAAATTGTATTGTTTCATTTAATAATTAAACATATATATTTTCATAGTCACTTTGCAAATATTCGATGATCGGTAATTATTTGTCGGTAATTATCTGAATCTGAACTAGTAACCTATACGGATTTCAATGTATGGTACAACAGTATATGTATAAAGTATAATTACAAGAAGAATTACCAGCATAGTACTTGCCTTACAAGCCTCAGTGGCAAACATTACTCAACTCATTGTTCCTCTTATTTTTATACTTGAACCATTAAACTTATATTTTCTAATGTTTATGATAATACAATCATTATTCTATCCGGCGACTTGATGCTTTAGCATCAAAATCTCCACTTGTAATCGTATGTGTTTACATTACATTTGTGAGCTGTCCGGCCGCTTACACATCTTCTCGCCTAGTGAACAGTTCTGAACCGTGACATGCTCCCCTGCTATTTTGACATTTGTCCACGAATTTCACAGAGTTACAGAGCAATGTAAATTAAACTCTGAGCTATATCAGTCACAGTCCCCCATTGGGCGCCAAATGTTAAAGGGTGAGAAAAATGTGCAGCCTGACCGGGACTCGAACCCGGGGCCATCCGAATATCGTTCTGTGGCTCTACCGACTGATCTATCCGGCCGCTTACACATCTTCTCCCCTAAATAGTGAACAGTTCTGAACCGTGACACATCAAAACTGCATTAAGGCAATAAAGGTTAAGGGATCTGTTTGAATGTGGTCTTTACATGCCCGTTAATCATTTGTATCACTTTATCACCGATTTGAAAAGTATATCACAAATACACATCCAATTTACTTAGATACATGATTCAATTTAGAACAAGAAATCATAGATTACCAGTAGAAACGGGATCGTGGCATGGGGTAGAACTTAATATGAGAAAATGTACATTATGCAATTTCTCAGTTAAAGACTACTCCTAGAATGTAAATATTTTGATCACAAAGAAATAAATACCTATGATCTTATTATTATATTAGACGAAACAATTATTCTTTTGATAAAATTATGAATATAAACAACCATAGCACTTTTGAATATAAGAAAATATGTATGTTATATATGTACTCTCCCTTTACATGTATTATGTATGTTTATATATATATTTTGTATATATTCTATTGAGCTTCGGAACTTTGTTAATAGTTGTCAATTTCTGGACCTGAGAAGAATAAAGATATTTGTTCTTTCGATTAATGTTGTTGTTTATCTATCTTTTCTTTTTTTAAAGATTTTGTGGTCACGATATTAGTATAATTGATTTTGAAAATTTATATCAATTTCTTACCTCTTTCATTAGTTCCATATCCTGCATAGCAAAATAATTTACTTGTAATTAAAAACAAATATATAAGTAGAATAGAAATTCAACACGAGTTATTTAAAAAAAATCACAAAAAACAAAAAACAACAACAACAATAAAAAACAAACAAACAAACAAACAAACAAAAAAACAATCAATATCTTTCTCTTTGCATTGATTTAAAGCATTTTACAGTATCCATTATTTAAAATTTTACTAAAATATATACGAGGTTTCTTTCATGATATCAGAACACTAATTGTTAACTGCAAGAATCATTTTCGGTTTATGAAGCAATGTAAGCTGCATATCGATTCTGAACTTTAATTCAAGGTTTGTAAAGCATTTGAAAAGACAGGATGTGACCTCGGCACATGCATTGGTGATTTTTAGCAAAGTCTGCATTTTAATTGATTACTTAAAAATTGTTTTCATTGAAATCATTGAAGAAGAATTGTTTTTTTTTAAATTAAAATGATCACGAAAGATATCACGGAAATGAAAGCAGTTATATTCAAAACCGAAATATTTTATTGACATAAAAACTTCTGTTAGAAAATCTTATAAAAACGAACGAATAGTATTTATAGCATTTTGAATATACATTTGTAATAAAATAACATAAATGAATACGATGTATCAAATCTTATTAGCGTAAAGTTCTATTCAGTGTTTTTCAATGAGTTCAAAGAGTGCCGTCTATTTCGTTTGTTAAGTCTAAATTAGTAATCACCACACCCTACACCTTATTCCTAACCCCTATCCCCTCACCCATACCTAAAATCTCTAACCCCTACCCCTTACCCCCTCCGCCCCCAATAAAAAAAGCTACTTGTACCTCTTAAAGTCAATCCCTCACCGATACGTCATACTTCCCTACCCTTCACCGCTATCTGATGATGAGTAAATGGCTTGTTCATAATAGTATATTACTACATTAAAGTAAAACCGAGTCTATTGTTTCGTCTCCAAGCCCAAACTCAGATTCATCTGGAAGAATGGACTTAAAAATGCACATGATTTGAGTTATCACAAGCATGGTGTTTCTGTGGTAGATCTTAAAATCCATCTTGCCAAGATGAAACGCAAAGTAAGAGTTAAAAGTTGCATACAGATATAACTGTAACAAAACCTAATAAACACGGTCAAGAGTACGATTTTCCGACGAAAATGCAACAAATATGGTACTGGAGAAAATAGCCAAAGTATCTACAGATACAGATATACAGATGTATTACCAGAAATGCAATAAGATTTGATGAGCAAATGGGGTCGTATAAGCCTCATTATATGATGATTGGCTTTATCACGTGATGTTATCGTAAATGAATACTACATACTCATGCATCTCATTATGTGATTTATATATCAAATATTTTGTAGGTAGGTAGTAAGGTAGGTAGGTAGAATAAAACTTTAGTTCAATTTTGGTCAATGTAACTAACGGCAATCAATATAATTATAACATATCACAGATTTTTTAAAAAAGCAGATACTATAAAGTTTATCAAATGACTTGATTGAGAAGTAATTTAGGAACGTCACATATTTTGATTAACATGACCTGGTAAAGAACAAATCTTTGAACATCACAGCTATCAAGAAGCTCAAATATGTGTTCATAATTAATGGCATGAGATAAAAAATATATGCAAGTAAAATCTTATCACAAGTTCATAATTAAAATAAACGACAATGGCTAATTTCTGACAGACGTTTTAGGATGAACAAGGTTAAGAAATGCGAAATGCACATGGTACCAAATACTAGATTAAAACATTTTAAAACTGAACCTTTGTGACTGCAAAATACACTTTTTGAAACAATTGAGTAATTTACCTTATTATATACATTATTAATACCATGAGTTGTTAGTATATACAATATTTTCACCTATCAGGTTTGGTTCACTTAATATTCGTGTCAAGTTTCTCTTAGGTAGAGAGTAAGCGCTCATCTCTTGCACCTTAAAATGTCCCATATTTCAGCAGTCGGGATTAAGGCAAATACAGGAGAAAAATTGACCCTAACACATTCTAATTCAATATCTAAATATAAATGATGGTTTACTGACAAATATGAGATTTATTACTAATTGATATACAAAAGGTTACATTATGCATTTACGATATTTTACATCGTGTACATGTAACACATTTTAGTTAATGATGTAAGGTAGGTAACTGCAATAAAATACATACATATTCCTTCAAGAGTTATCTGTTACAGTTATTAAATAAATTCGTTCGTTTTAGCTCTTCTTAACGAACAGAAGAACACTCGTATAACATATCTTAGCCATGACAAGGCGTAAAACTGTTGATGAATCAGCACTTAAATAGTAGTAATAATAAAATTGTTTATGTTAGGAGTTTCCTGTTAGAAAAAAAATTACAAAATTGCATCTGTTTATAATATAGCTTCATGAATGCTTGTTGTTTGAGTACCCTTCCATTTTCATGTTTTAGTTTTTTGAATTCAATGCTTTATGGACTTGTTTATAATTTGCCGTGAAGGTCTTCGGCTTCCATATTTTAACAATATTTTATATCTAAACCTTATCAAAATAAACACGTAGAAAAGTTTTGTTCACTATTTTGATTGTATTTGTAAAATGCTCACATGCATTGAAAAAGTTTAAACCATTTCTGAAAGAACCGTACAAAATTATTTTAAAGGCTTTTGAACGCATTAAAATGAAAAACAAATGGTATTCCCGAAGAACGCCCAAAACGAAATAATTCAAAAATGTTGCAGGCTCAGTTTTGTTAAAGTTCAAACTCACGATCGAATCCTCCTATTGCGGAAAATGGCCGTTTTCATTGAAAAGCCTCCTGTAACAAGTTCAAACTGCTATGAAACAGTGAAAAATGCTTCAATACTAATGAAACTTGGCACAAATGTTGACTACACCAAAGCCTCTGTAACAGCATGCTCAATGGTAAATTTCCTGTTACCATGGCAACGGGGGGACGTCTCAAAATTGCCAAAAATCACTATTTTGCATTGTTTTTTTTCCATCAAAACTGATTTCAAAGTGCTGCAACTTCTCAATGAATTGAGATAGAGTAAAAGGCTTTTCAGCTTCAGTATCTAGTTACCCTAAGATCGACCTGAGGCCATTTTTAGCCTGTCACATGTCCAAAATTTTCTTGGCGATGAGGGGGACTCCGCCCCCCTTCAAACCCCCCAAACAGAAGGGGGCACATCCCCCTTCTGGCAACCCCCTGATGTAATATTTGGATGGGGGACGGCGCCGAAAAAGTGGTCACTTTTTTTAACAACATTTCTCAAACGAAAAACAGTGTTTGGGGCCTAAATAGGGCATTTTTTCACTGTTTGAGGCCTCAAAAAAGGGGGGGGGCAAAAAGCCGTCGAAACACGCTTATATAAGGGAAAAGGTTAACAAAAAATGATGAAAAACCTTGGAATTACACAAAAACTAGATTTTCCATGTTAACACATGCCCTAACACCGAAATTTGGTGAAAAATTGTTGTTTTTTGACATTTTTTATTTTTTTATTAACCTTTTACCCCATGAGCATATTGCGAAAAATGGCCGTTTTCATTGAAAAGCCTCCTGTAACAAGTTCAAACTGCTATGAAACTGTGAAAAATGCTTCAATACTAATGAAACTTGGCACAAATGTTGACTACACCATAGCCTCTGTAACAGCATGCTCAATGGTAAATTTCCTGTTACCATGGCAACGGGGGGACGTCTCAAAATTGCCAAAAATCACTATTTTGCATTGTTTTTTTCCATCAAAACTGATTTCAAAGTGCTGCAACTTCTCAATGAATTGAGATAGAGTAAAATGCTTTTCAGCGTCAGTTACTAGTTACCCTTAGATCGACTTGACGCCATTTTTAGCCTGTCACATGTCCAAATTTTTTTTGGATATGAGGGGGACTCCGCCCCCCTTCAAACCTCCCAAACAGAAGGGGGCACATCCCCCTTCTGGCAACCCCCTGATGTAATATTTGGATGGGGGACGGCGCCGAAAAAGTGGTCACTTTTTTAACAACAGTTCTCAAACGAAAAACAGTGTTTGGGGCCTTAATAGGCTTTTTTTTCACTGTTTGAGGCCTCAAGAAGGGGGGGGGGGGGGCGGCAAAAAGCCGTCGAAACACGCTTATATAAGGGAAAAGGTTAAGCTTAAAATATTTTTTTCTCAAATTTTCCATTTATTTTAAAAGAATGTACACCTTTCATTAATTTATTTACACATTTTATAGAAATATGATAGTCTTAGCATAGACAAAGGTATAAATTCTGGGAAATCTTAGTAAGACAATTCAGTAAAAAATGTGCCTAATAATATGTTGAAAGAGCCAATTATTTTGCTAAATGTGACATATAAGAAACTTGACTAGGTGTAGATGCGGCTTTAAGTAGTAGTCCGTACAGGCAGTACTAAAGATATCAACTATTTAAGTAGTCGCACATTAAGAGCGGAATAATGTAAAATTCTCACTGGGGATATAGAGGGAATTGTGGGGTATCTACCCCCAAGGGTTAAAAATAACGTTTTAAAGGCCCATTATGCTTTTATTTGTTTTTCTTAAAAAGCTTTTTTTGGGGGCAATGATGAGTACAGTTATAGTGAATTAGTATTTTATATGGAAGTCAAATACTACAGTGTTTTGACTTCTTTTATGACAAATAATTTCACATTTATCGCTACTTTATTCAGGTAACAAGCATCTTACATTTTTCTGATACCATTATTGTAACATTATAAAATTCATGTTTGCTCTTTCTAAAAAAGTATGTAAGATTTCCCATAAAAAAGACTCTGACGAACGGTTGTTACGGAGCTTACAAAAACCCTTAAGTTTGTTGATAAGCTTAATAATGTATTTGTAAAAATCACTATTTATAGTCCGATTGAAAACTTGATGTTTCACCAGAACATTGCAATATAATTTATTTATAGTTCTTTGGAAAAAATATTAACTGCATTTTATTTCATTCCCAACATATTTAAAATGGGGCTCAATATGGCACCAAAATGTACCAAGTAAATGACCGACAGAACGGGATATTTTTCGCAGTATCTGTTAATTCTAGGAATACAATTTCTGTTCTAGAGTATTTTGAACGGTGGGATATAAGTGACATTTGTATTTTTTTTGATACTTTTTGTTTTGTTTTTATGTACATATTTTTTGTTTGTTTGTCGTACATATTTTTTTTTAGTTTTAAATATATACTTTTTCTTAGTTTTGCATACATATTCTTTTTTAGTTTGCATACATATTTTATTTTAGTTTTTTTTGTACATATTTTATTTTTGTTTTTTAGTACATATTTTTACATGACGCCATTTGCAAAGTAGAGGTTTGGATAATTACACCATTTGTAAAACACCTTTTTCAAACACTTCGCCGTCTGTAAATTACATGCCATTTGCCATTTGCAAATACCAACATTTTCATTTTTGGAGGTATCAAAAAAATAGTATATATATAGTCCACGGTAACACAAAAAAAGGTTTTGCATATGGTCTCGATGTGGTTAACATTTGTCACAAGGTGCCTTAAAATCCTTCATGGGGTTTCGGAGATAAGGAGCGGACATGGAACCCAAGTCTTTATCCTTTGACCTGTAGGTGTGACCCCGATCTTGAGCCGGCACACCTGGCATATAAGTTCTGCACATTATCTGGATGTGCTAAAGAATTCACCTAAGTTTTATAAGTCTCAATTCTCAGGGGGTGGGGTTGAGTGGTGCATATTCATAGAATAATAACTGATCACCAATCAACAGCCCTTTCCAAATAGACACTAATATAATAGTATAATCATAAAAACAATAATTATATAAAATACATATAGTATAAAAAAATGTGCCGAAAATGGTCGGCCGAAACCAGACTTGCCCGGCCGAAAACGACTGGGCCGATTCCAAAAATGGGCCGAAATGTGACCAAACCACTGTGCTAGTTTTATACTCAACTATGGGATGTTATGTGATTTGAAGGCTGTTTTGACTGGCTAAAATATGTATGAAAAACAAAAATAAAATATGTACGAAAAACAAAAATAAAATATGAATGCAAAACTAAAATAATATGTATGCAAAACTGAAAAATATGTATGCAAAACTAAAATAAAATATGTATACAAAACTAAAAACAAAAAAAATGCAAATGTCACTTTTATGCCATCGTAATTTTGTTATATGAACACAATTTTTAGATATTTCAAGTGGTAAAATTAATGAAACTTTTATCACTTAAGCATCATAAAGTATTGACCGCCATCTTGAACTCCATCCAAATATTCCAATATCGCAGATAGAAAATAAGTCAGTACTCAGTATTTAAGCAGAACTCAGATGACACCTTTAGACCTCTTGAACCCAAAGTGCGTTGATATGTAGCATATTAACGCACTTTGGGGTCAATTTCTCGATTTTGACCCCAAAGTGCGTTGGACCCCAAAGTGCGGTGCGAAGTTTAACGCACTTTGGGGTTGGACCCCAAAGTGCGTTTGACCCCAAAGTGCGGTGTTACAGTGCATGATCTGTTTTTTATAGGAGCAAATCAATAGGGATTTTTTAAATGTTAGTGAATTACTTGCATCAAATAACGGGTTTGTATCAATTAATAAGCTCAAAATGTATTTTTCTCACATTTTCTATTTATTCCAAAAGAATATACACATTTCAGCATCTTAATTGTTTTTGGCTTATTGCAACATTTTCCTCGCTTTTTTATTCACACATTTTATAGAAACATGATATTCTTACTGTAGACAGACGTATAAATTCGGGGCAATCTTAATAAGACATTTCAGTAGAATAATGTACCTGATTATATTTTGAAAGGGCCATTTGAAAGCTTATCTAAATGAACTTTACTAGGTGTAGACATCTTGTAGAATATACATGTGTTTGTGTTATATCACTTTTCGAAAGGGTGGTGCTATCAGTTTAAATGCATTACATTATAAAGAGCTTTCATCGTTTTTTATAAATGTTGTTATTCCTAAGCAAGCTGTTTAGTAATTTACACAACAAAATGCCATTTAATTGTATTGATAAGGCTACAAATAATCATTTTTAAGTCGAACTAAATGAGCATGTTCTGTTTATTTTAGTGTATGTATTAGGTTTAAAATCGTATGTGTTTACATTACATTTGTGAGCTGTCCGGCCGCTTACACATCTTCTCGCCTAGTGAACAGTTCTGAACCGTGACATACTCCCCTGCTATTTTGACATTTGTCCACGAATTTCACAGAGTTACAGAGCATTGTAAATTAAACTCTGAGCTATATCATTCACAGTCCCCCATTGGGCGCCAAATGTTAAAGGGTGCAGCCTGACCGGGACTCGAACCCGGGGCCATTCGAATATCGTTTTGCGGCTCTACCGACTGATCTATCCGGCCGCTTACACATCTTCTCCCCTAAATAGTGAACAGTTCTGAACCGTGACACATCAAAACTGCATCAAGGCAATAAAGGTTAAGGGATCTGTTTGAATGTGGTCTTCACATGCCTGTTAATCATTTGTATCACTTTATCACCAATTTGAAAAGTATATCACAAATACACATCTAATTTACTTAGATATATGATTAAATTTAGAACAAGAAACCATAGATTACCAGTAGAAACGGGATCGTGACATAGAGTAGAACTTAATATGAGAAAATGTAAATTATGTAATTTTTCAGTTGAAGACTACTCCTAGAATGTAAATATTTTGATCACAAAGAAATAAATACCTATGATCTAATTATTATATTAGACAAAACATTTATTCTTTTGATAAAATTATGAATATAAACAACCATAGCACTTTTGAATATAAGAAAATATGTATGTTATATATGTACCCTGCCTTTACATGTATTATGTATGTTTATATATATATTTTGTATATATTCTATTGAGCTTCGAAACTTTGTTAATACAATGTAGTTGTCAATTTCTGGACCTGAGAAGAATAAAGATATTTGTTCTTTCGATTAATGTTGTTGTTTACCTATCTTTTCTTTTTTCTTAAGATTTTGTGGTCACGATATCAGTATAATTGATTTTGAAAATTTATATCAATTTCTTACCTCTTTCATTAGTTCCATATCCTGCATAGCAAAATAATTTACTTGTAATTAAAAACAAATATATAAGTAGAATAGAAATTCAACACGAGTTATTTTTAAAAAAAACCAACAAAAAACAAAAAACAACAACAACAATAAAAAACAAACAAACAAACAAAAAAAACAAAAAAAAAAACAATCAATATCTTTCTCTTTGCATTGATTTAAAGCATTTTACAGTATCCATTATTTAAAATTTTACTAAAATATATACGAGGTTTCTTTCATGATATCAGAACACTAATTGTTAACTGCAAGAATCATTTTCGGTTTATGAAGCAATGTAAGCTGCATATCGATTCTGAACTTTAATTAAAGGTTTGTAAAGCATTTGAAAAGACAGGATGTGACCTCGGCACATGCATTGGTGATTTTTAGCAAAGTCTGCATTTTAATTGATTACTTAAAAATTGTTTTCATTGAAATCATTGAAGAAGAATTGTTTTTTTAATTAAAATGATCACGAAAGATATCACGAAAATGAAAGCAGTTATATTCAAAACATAAATATTTTATTGACATAAAAACTTCTGTTAGAAAAACTTATAAAAACGAACGAATAGTATTTATAGCATTTTGAATATACATTTGTAATAAAATAACATAAATGAATACTATGTATCAAATCTTATTAGCGTAAAGTTCTATTCAGTGTTTTTCAATGAGTTCAAAGAGTGCCGTCTATTTCGTTTGTTAAGTCTAAATTAGTAATCACCACACCCTACACCTTATTCCTAACCCCTATCCCCTCACCCTTACCTATAATCTCTAACCCCTACCCCTTACCCCCCCCCCCACTAAAAAAAAAAAACCTACTTGTACCTCTTAAAGTCAATCCCTCACCGATACGTCATACTTCCCTACCCTTCACCGCTATCTGATGATGAGTAAATGGCTTGTTCATAATAGTATATTACTACATTAAAGTAAAACCGAGTCTATTGTTTCGTCTCCAAGCCCAAACTCAGATTCATCTGAAAGAATGGACTTAAAAATGCACATGATTTGAGTTATCACAAGCATGGTGTTTCTGTGGTAGATTATGAATCCATCTTACCATGATGAAACGCAAAGTAAGAGTTAAAAGGTGTAACAAAACCTAATAAACACGGTCAAGAGTACGATTTTCCGACGAAAATGGAACAAATATGGTACTGGAGAAAATAGCCAAAGTATCTACAGATACAGATATACAGATGTATTACCAGAAACGCAATAAGATTTGATGAGCAAATGGGGTCGTATAAGCCTCATTATATGATGATTGGCTTTATCACGTGATGTTATCGTAAATGAATACTAGATACTCACGCATCTCATTATGTGATTTATATATCAAATATTTTGTAGGTAGGTAGTAAGGTAGGTAGGTAGAATAAAACTTTAGTTCAATTGTGGTCAATGTAACTAACGGCAATCAATATAATTATAACATATCACAGATTTTTAAAAAAGCAGATACTATAAAGTTTATCAAATGACTTGATTGAGAAGTAATTTAGGAACGTCACATATTTTGATTAACATGACCTGGTAAAGAACAAATCTTTGAATATCACAGCTATCAAGAAGCTCAAATATGTGTTCATAATTAATGGCATGAGATAAAATATATGCAAGTAAAATCTTATCACAAGTTCATAATTAAAATAAACGAAAATGGCTAATTTCTGACAGACCCTAACCCTGAACAAGGTTAAGAAATGCGAAATGCACATGGAACCAAATACTAGATTAAAAAAATTTAAAACTGAACCTTTGTGACTGCAAAATACACTTTTTGAAACAATTGAGTAATTTACCTTATCATATACATTATTAATACCATGTGTTTTGAGTATATACAATATTTTCACCTATCAGGTTTGGTTCACTTAATATTCACGTCAAGTTTCTCTTAGGTTCACAAACAGCAGAGAGTAAGCGCTCATCTCTTGCACCTTAAAAGTATCCCATATTTCAGCAGTCGGGATTAAGACAAATGCAGAAGGAGAAAAATTGACCCTAACACATTCTAATTCAATATCTAAATATAAATGATGGTTTACTGACAAATATGAGATTTATTACTAATTAAAATACAAAAGGTTACATTATGCATTTACGATATTTTACATCGTGTAAACACATTTAAGTTAATGATGTAAGGTAGGTAACTGCAATAAAATACATACATATTCCTTCAAGAGTTATCTGTTACAGTTATTAAATAAACTCGTTCGATTTAGCTCTTCTTAACGAAGAGAAGAACACTCGTATAACATATCTTAGCCATGACAAGGCGTAAAACTGTTGATGAATCAGCACTTAAATAGTAGTAATAATAAAATTGTTATGTTAGGAGTTTCCTGTTAGAAAAATAATACAAATTTGCATCTGTTTATAATATAGCTTCATGAATGTTTGTTGTTTGAGTACCCTTTCCATTTTCATGTTCTAGTTTTTTGAATTCAATGCTTTATGGACTTGTTTATTATTTGCCGTGAAGGTCTTCGGCTTCCATATTTTAACAATATTTTATATTTAAACCTTATCAAAATAAACACGTAGAAAAGTTTTGTTCACTATTTTGATTGTATTTGTAAAGTGCTCACATGCATTGAAAAAGTTTAAACCATTTCTGAAAGAACCGTACAAAATTATTTTAATGGCTTTTGAACGCAATATAATGAAAAACAAATGGGATATCCTGAAGAACGCCCAAAACGATGTTGCAGGCTCAGTTTTGTTAAAGTTCAAAACTCACGATCGAATCCTCCTAACGTGGAAAGTTGTTACTAATTTTGATTCCATAAACATAGAGTATCAATAACGACTGAGTTAGTTTATACATGATGTTTTAAGTTTTTATTTTGTTGGAAGCAGTATGTTTATAGAAACATTCTCGAACTAACCCAGCACTAAGCAACGAGTGTAAATATTCTTACTGAAGTAAACAACAGTTTTTGTGTGACGGGGTTTGAACCAACACCAGTTACTAACATAAATAGTACGGCGCATTAACCAATCGACCAGACCACCACACCAAGGGACATATCATTGACAATTTCATGTCTACCTTCATTTACAACAAATAGCTTGATGGTGTCAATTTATTTTTGACCGCTTATTTCAGGGCTCTATATCTCCTACTAAAGATAGAAATGTTGTCAGACAATAAAATCCGTGAAAAATCTTCCTTCAATGAAAAATTCAATATTTGTGTCACTCATTACTAATTAAATATATACTATGCTCATCGTTTAATACCAAGTACTTTTATTGTGGAAATTTGTTGAAATCTAGGAAAGTCTTACTAAATATGTCTAACTTGAATAAAAGGATGCACAAACTGTATCTGTGAAGCTGCATTCCCACTTACTTGTTAGGTTACTTGATCCTTTCTTAAACATCTGCCAGTTTTATTAACGACATATTGTAAAGGTTTTTTTTTTATTATCAATGATGTAAGGGATGTAAACTTTACACATAATTATTGCCTATCTTTGTAGGAGTTATCTGCCCACATTTCTCGATGTTTACATACATAAGGAAAAGGTGGATATATAAAAGTCTTTTAGAGCAAAATCAATGACTGTTGGCCAGTTGGGTGAAATACATCCGTTTAAGCAGCATAAATAATGTTTACATTATTTTCTTATTATTATTATTTAATTTTTTATCCATTATTTAAACCCTGTGTAACTGTAATATCATTATTCAGTCAATAATAATTGTTAAGTAAACCGTATTTCAAGTTGTGAAATTTCTCAGCAGAAATTTCGTTCATATGGTCGCCAAATGTTAGAGTCCACCGCATTGGATGGAAATATAAAAATATCTTTGTGCTTAGATTTTGATATTATCTTTATGTAGAGATAAGAATATTTCTAAACCATTGCAATAACAGCATAATTACGGAAGCTTAGCTACCTTAAACTCTTCAGATAGTTTGACAACTCGGATATCTACTCATATCTGATATCTATTTAAAGGAGAGGACTATCATGATCTATTGCAGTTCTCGATCTAATTCATTTCTAGTATCAATATGTGTATATATCTTGAATAAAAATAGGGTTAAATCACATTTTATATCGTATCACGAACTCATGTCTTAATGTATTGACATTAGTTAATATGTCTCTCAGTCAATAGTATTTTATTTTTGACAGTTTCCCACTTTACTTACTTCATTTAAATTGTTTTTTTACCACAGACAAATATAAATATTTAAACACTGAACATGGTATTTTGAGTTTACATGGTTTATGATGGTTGATTTCAACAACAAATCCCCTAATGTAAATCTGATGAAATATGTACATTTCAATTTGAAATACACTAACATAACAAACGGGAAAATTTAAAAAATATATATCGACTGATGAATCTGCGTTCTCTATGTGTGTAAGTTTACAGCAGTGTAATTGGTAAACCATTTACTACCTACCGATATTTGATATTATAATGTGTGCTTTAATGTATGCACAACTGACAGTGGTAAACGTGTTCGTGAGGACAAATAGAAAGCTTTCCGATACGCCTTATATAACATTGATTCCCTTGTATGAATATATCTAAAGCTTCATACGTAAAATGATATAGATATGATAACGCCCACTCAGCAAGATTTTATGACCAGCCAATAACATTAAAGTATATACCGACAACGATTTGTGACATAATGCAATCAGTTTACTGTGGCTATCTGTATAATAAATAATTTGAATTTTAACAAGGATTTACACAATATTAACATTAATTTTGTTGTTTATCAATTGTTGAAACTATTTTATTGTTAATTTGGATTTTAAAAGACGTACTTTGTATTTAGTTATTCCGAAATGGATGTATAAATATATTTAAACATGATTGAAATGAATTGACTTTATATTAGGCCATAAAGAGCACTTAAATTAGCATAATAAATAAATAAATCACTGTAGCATTATACATCAAGTGTATATTTATTAAGAGTATTTCACTATTTTAATACCAAAAATATGGAAATAAACACTGCTTTTACTTAATAATTTAGACTTGAATTAAACTGTTATCATATTGTGAATAAACAAATTATTTTCATGAAAAGTCGATATATATCACATTTGTTTGTTCATCAAACGTGTGCAAATACGCTCCTCTTTTATACAAAAAATTAAATATAAATCATGTAAAATATATTTTTATCTCTGGAAAGGTATCTTAATGTTTTCCATAAAGACAGAGATTTCACGGTGACCTAACAATGACAAATGCGTTGTGAGATTTTATTGCGTTCCTACTCCCGACCCCTGGCGCTAGAGTTATCAAGAAATTTTCTTAGCTCATACTCAGATATAAGGTATTTGATTTGCTAGAAACCTGGCCAATGAAAATACTGAAATTTGAGACAGATCTCAGGAAAAGGTTTTATAACCTCCAGTCCTGGATTACAAACCCGATTCTCTCAATATTAAGCTAGACAGGCGAACTTACATAGAAGTGAAACATGTGGAAATCAGAAATCAAAGGGAATAATAAATGATTATATACCAAACATTTATGATTAATGCTTGGTGATAGTAATAATTATAGTTCTGTGATTAATAATGATTCACATCTAAGTATTAAATGAGTCATGCACGAGAGTTCGATTCCCGCCCCAGGCAGTATTATATGTTGGTGCAAACGGGACAGATAGTCTGGTGGTCCCACATGGTTTCATTTAAATACTGAATTTAATATACCTGTATAAATAAATTGATTAATTAAAGATATTCTATCCTCATCCTTGAGTAAATTATTTTGATCACTTTTGATCACAGAAATTGATTGAAATCGATGGAATTCTTACTGAATATGTCAAAAGTGAATAAAAGAGCAAACTAGGAAGCTTTGTTTCCTATTACGTAACAAGTAAAGTTGATATTTCCTTAAAGAACTATCAGCATTTTAATGCCACTTTATAGAAAAATATACAAGTTACCGCTAGTCATGCAATATTTATTTTCATACCACTCGATGAAAATAAATCCCGAAATCATTATATACTTTATATTTTCCTTTGGCATTTTATTTGAAAGACTTCCCCTTAAATTTTGTTTCTTGAATTAAATTAAATTTTTTCTGTTGGGTGAATTTATTAGCAAGTAGGCAGTGAAAATACGAAAAAAAATGTATCACTCCAATGACAATTTTTTTTTACAGTAAAATATAAACCCCGGAAAAATGAAACTACACATTTTATTTCATAAATATTTCCTCAACATTTCATTCCTGAATATATAAATAAAATAGATATTAATATTGTGACCACCTATAGTGTGTATAATTTTAATCATAACATATCTTCTTTGTGTGCAGTAAATCATGTTTATTTTGTATTTACAAAGATACTGTGCAGCTTTAATCAATATTTTCTATCATCAACTTTGAGCATATATATCATTAATATAAATATGAAATAAAATAATGTTATTATTGCTAAAATTACGAACAAAGTAGTGACTTAAGTCATCGTTTGTCTCGTGGCTAACGTTTTCATTCCTGATACATTCAAATTTGGCTTTTGATATATGCTTTTTAACGGGAGAATTACAAAAAAACTCGAAATCTAATGTTACCTGAAAGAAAACAACTTTTTTAAAAAAGGAATTGCGTACTTAGCTAAAGGGGACAACTGCGCACTGTTAGTAATAGATCCGCATCATGTTCTGTTCGAATGCTTTGCTTACCACGATCTAAGATAGATGTACATGTCTAAATACATGGAATTAGTTAATAAATTTGTTAATCTCAATAACCAGGAAAAACTTATTTTTTTTATCTCCAACAAGGATATAAGGCAAACTGTCAAAACCAGTTGCGCAATATTTAAAGGAAAGAAATAATTTGTTATATAACAGTATTATTTGTAATTTTAGTAATACTTCTTCTTTTACTTACTTTTTGTTATTTTATGTGTAACTTACAATACATAAGTATACATAAAATACAGTTGTATGCATGTAAACGATATATGAATGCACCCCTACGTTCTTGTAATGCTGTAATTGTTGGTGACTGTGGAAGATACCCAATGCATATTTTAAGTAGTATACGCTGTATTAGATTTTGGCTAAGAGTTCTCTCTATGCAAGATTATAGATATGTCAAAAAATGTTACCATATGTTGTTGTATTATGACAGTATTGGATATAGAAATTGGGCTTCTAATGTTAAATTGTTTTTATATAGAAACGGTTTTGGTTATATTTGGGAACAGCAGCATGTTTCAAATATAAAGTTATTTTTAAAACAGCTCGATTTAAGGCTTAAAGATCAGTATCTACAAGATTGGTCTGCTGAATGTCATTCAAATGCTAAACTTACGTCTTATATTAATTATAAATCAGTGTTTGAGTATGAAAATTACCTTGATATTGTTGACATCAAGAAATTTAGGAATGCTTTAGTAAGTCTTCGGTCATCATCACACCCTTTAATGATTGAAAAAGGGAGACACGTAGGTATTGATAGAAATCAAAGATTTTGTTTCTTTTGTGAAGACCAGATTGAAAATGAATTCCATTTTATTTTAGTTTGTTCAACTTATAGTCATCTAAGAGAAAATTATATTAACAAAAAATATTATAATAATCCAACTTTGAACAAATTTCATGTATTAATGTCATCCAGAAAAGAACAGAAAATAAAATGTTTAGCTATGTTTATTTATTATGCTCTAAAGCTGAGGTCATCATTATTGCAGTGTTAACATGTTGATTAATTTTAATTTTTATGTCAATTGATTATAGCAACAATCTAGATTATCTATATTTTATACTATTTTTATGTCAATTGATTATAGCAACAATCTAGATTATCTAGATTTAATACTTGAAGGTAATCACCCTTATTTAAGGGCATATTTGAATTAATACAACCTTGTTCCTGTTTTTCTTGTTTTTCGTTTCTTCAAGATGCAGGAACAGGCAAATTAAATAGTCACTGTTTATATTTTCGTTTTTTATAAAACTACTTATATACCTGTTTATATTTGTAAATATGTTGATTACTGTAGATTTTCATCGTATTTGTGAGTTTGTGTTATAATATGTAAATATGTTTTGTGTTTATTGTGATTTACGAGTCTTGCTTGTTATGTTAATTACTGTAAATTTTCACTTTTTTTGTGATTATGTATTATAATATGTAATTATGTTTATGTTTATTGTGATGTATGGGCTGGTGGCCTGAATCATCTTAATAAAGAATTGAATTGAATACAATAACATTTTTATGTTTTAGTTAACTAACTTTTATGGCAGACTAAAGTACTTTTGTTATTCAATTTTAGTTTACTCTGATTAAAGTAAGACTCATACTTTAAAATATTTTTCAGATAACAGGACATTTTGTCAGAGTATTTAGTTGTCAGTGTTTTACTTGTTTATGTAGATTTTATTAACAGATTAGCAAGGGTATTTTAGCATTTAACTGTTGATATTTAGATAATGTATATAACAAAGTGGTGTATTAAAGTAAATCTCATATACATGTAGTTATATTTGGATTTATTTAGATGGACAATACACTGATTTATATGTATATTAATATTTGTTCATGTCTGGTATACATTGATAAGATTTCATTAAGAAATAAATATATGAGAGTTAAATAAACAGCTGCTAATCAGTCCCTTTTTGACATTTGGTTAAACCTAAAAAAGGAGGGCAGCACGAAATACCCAAATATACCCAAATATTGCCCAAATATACACAAATATACACAAATATTGTCCAAATATACTAAAAATAATGTCCAAATATACTAAAAATAAATGTTTAATAACAAAAAGTGCTGTTTCTATTATGAATTACAATATAAACGTTCACTAAGATAAAATCAAACATACCCACATATACATTTTCCTATCATCAAAATATAGACTCTACCCAAATACAGTATTCTCCAACAAAGCTATATTAATTTAAAAAGAAAATAATACGATGGTCACTTGTATGAAATTTGAACAAAGTTATACCCCCCCCCCCAAAAAAAAAAAAAATGTAGACAACAAATTTTATCATATCTTTATCATATAATTAATTATATTGCTAGTATATTCATTAATTAACCTAAATAAGCCAATGTCACAACATTATTTTCTTACAACATCGAACTGCCCATTTCAACGGAATGAATGAAAGTTATAGCCGCCTAAGTCATACTATGTTATTATAAGGTAAAATAAGCATGGAAAAGAGAGGTAACTCTTCAGAACATATTGGAGGCATTTGCAATATGGGTTGAGGAGTTGTCTCCCGTTTCAATATGAATAACCCTTACGTTTTTTGATTTCGGTTTTTCAGTATTTCCCTCTGTACTTCCTGCATATTCGTGTATTTATTTTATTAACGAAACGTTCTCATTCTTTAACTTTTTTCTTTCATTCTTTCAAATTTTGTTTTGATTAAACGTTTATTGTTTCAGTAATTATTTTTTAAATCTAAAATGACATACAGTATGTAAAAGATAATCAATTTACATTGAGTGTAAAAAATGAACTGTAACGAAATTATTGAGTACAAAATAAATTATTCTGTTTAGAATTGGCTTCAGACCCCCAAAACTTTCACACCATGTGGTGGGAAGAGAAAAAAAATTTATGGACTCCATCTAGTTAATACTATTATTTTTGTTTGTGAAACAAAGACGGGTTAACAAAGGTTTTTCAGTTCTTTATATGTTTCTTTTTATCATAGTTGTTTACATAAAGTTAAATTTAAAATGTTTATAACTTGTTTGTTGATTTTATACTATCCATTATCATTTGTTCGTATTTGTAATATTTCGCATGACATTCTTTACATTACACTGTCAATAGTGCATACTATTACAAAATTTATACAGTTTAACGTGAAAACAAGTTAAAGGGACACCTTAAATAAAAATAGAAGTTTTTCTACTTTGATATCAATACACTTACAATTTAATTTCTGTATTTACAAAGTGATTTTTCTCAGCTACAAGAAATTACTATGCCATTGTTATTGAAGCATTGTTAAAATTTGTGTATGTATCGAAATCTTTGAAATAACATATGCAAGTTAACTAGTTTTACTTCGGACGAGGATCTTGTTTTATGGATATTTTATGTTTAATGTTTATAGACTCTCGAAGGATACAACACTTTGTGGTTATCAGAAACGTTCACTACAAAAATTTCGATCCTTGATTACATAAAGAGTTTTTGTTATAGATATCAAAACGGGAAATGACATCTCGTATAAATACAATTGGTTTTGTTAAGAAAACATCTTTGCCATTGAGCACATATGTTTAACATTTACGTGTGTTCAAATATATGAAAGCAAAAATCAACAAGGCAAAACGACAATCACGGGACGCAGCTCTTAATGACAACAAGCCACATAGGACCACCTTTAATGTATCGATTAGCATGGCGAATAATTTAAAACAAGTTACAAGTTGATAGCATAATGTGGTTAATGAAAGAACACGCCCATGTTATTGAACGTGTATTGGATTATACATACAATAACCAATGGAAACTTAGATTTTATTTTGACAAAGGTGTGTTTGAAATAGGAAATGGCATCATACATTTAGAATTCTATTAGTTCGAATAGTACTCAACGTGGATTATACATAATAAATGGAAATGTATATTATCTTAAAATACATGTAACTCTTTGTGTGATAAACTATGTATCTTAATTTATGCTGTAAGGGTTATTTTACTCATGAATATAATTCTAAGGATAAACATATGAACACTAATTACAGGAATATATGTACAAACACTGTATTATATATGATGTTTTACACTGTTATAATTTTCTTTAAATATATGTTTGAAAATAAATATATGTTTGTAACTGTCATATCATAATATATGTTTATATGTAATATATATTCAGAAAATAAATATGTTAAACTTAAGACAGCAATATTGTAATTATACATAATTGTGTCATGTTCATTAAAACTTAATAAACAAATTGTAAAATCAAGAATGACTTTGAATTGACGTTGTCTAGAATATTGTATAGATATGAAATAAACCAATGAAGAAAATAGCTGACATCATGTAGATATAATATACTCGATAAACATGAAATATGTAACTGTTATAATTATGTTTTGAGATGTTTCATGTTATACAATGATTAAAGAAAAATCCCATACATCAACAAACGTGCCCTCATATCCCCGTATCAAACCCTGATTTTCCTAATCCTCATTTTTCACTGAAATTGGAAAAAAGTAGATATCGTCCCTGATGTTCTCATGGCTGGGAATTTCACTCTGTTAATTATGTTCCGCTTTTCTCAAAAGAAATGAGAAATACTACATATCATCTAGATGCAAATGTAATATTTTCTTGAATATCTTTGCTGACTTTCTATTTTATTGAAGTGTGTGTTAGTTAAAAAGTTTATTTTAAATTTATTTTATTTTATTTTGTTATTGTTAGATAAAAATATAATTTTAAATTTATTTTATTTTGAAAGTGTTAGTTAAAATTTTATTTTAAATTTATTTTATTTTATTTTGTTCATAGATAGCAGAAGTAGACGGGTGATTTATAAATGTTATATAACATTGAAGTATATACGAATAGTTTGTTCAGAATTCAGAATTCTAGTGAGATGTTTTGGTTTGCATTGATGTGTAAAATGATACTCTCTTTGTCTGTCTTAAATGAGTCATGCACGAGGGTTCGATTCCCTCCCCAGGCAGTATTTTATGCTGGTACAAACGGGACAGATAGCCTGGTGGTCCCACATGGCTTCATTTAGATATTAAAGACACCGTATAAATAGATATTTTTCAAATTATTAAAATGTTTACTAAATTCTACCGCATTTAAATCCCTCAATTTTTGTAAAATGACAATAAAATAATTCTATTTCTTTTATTTTATTTCCTATTTATCTTTATTTTGGCTTCTATTTATATGCTCTTCTCACAAAGCAAAGTACAATATATTAATCACAAATTAATTATATATTTTTATGGAAAACTATACTTGTTATTTTATTATAGATTGCTTACAGTGAAATTATACTGAGGTATATAAGGGATGTATATTCATTTAATAGCTAATATGCATGCACGTGTTGACTCTTACTTGCTCACTTTTAGGTACCACGTGTGCATGTTTTTACTTTCACGTGGGCACGAGAAACCTGTAAGTCAAACATGGACACACTTAAACATTGACATGTACTCTTGTTAAATTTGTGATTATTCCACGTGCGAACATAGTATTTAAAACATACACACTTGTAAGTAGATTCGTGTGCACGTGTTAATTTTTACGCGAGTAGTAAATATTTTATTCGTTACCAATGGTTAACGTGTTTCCATTTTAATATATACACATGCCCACTTGATAATAACAATACTTTTCATTTCTTATCTTTTATTTTTAGTGAAGAAAGAATGTGATATTTGATTTGGACTTTAAGATAAATAAATATATATTTATTATTATCTAGTAGGGCACAATGGATTAAGTATCTTTGTTTTATCTCGTTTTTCATTTAACATTTCATTTCTAATTATAATTATTTTATTATCAGATATCTAATATAATATTCATTCCCCTTTATCATGATTTGTTTCTTCATGCATCTCAAATTTTATCCCTCGTTATTCCCGATATATCTCCTTTTTATCTGAATTCCTTAACATCTTACTTAAATCTTTATAAGAACTTTCATATAAACCTTTCTAATTTTTCTCTTTTCATTGACATTTATGTTTATTTTCTTTTTTCATTGATGCTGCACCGATTCGTAAAAAAATATTCTTACCATGCCTTTGTTTATATTTCCATCTCCTCGTGGACCTTAATCTTCCTTAGGTATTAAATATCAATACATATAAATAAATAAATATATTTCTTATTCTTCACTGCAATGAAACATATTTTCCGTTTTTTCACTGCTGTCTTGTCGGATTATTTTCTATATATTTAGCCAACATACAAAATGTAAGGGTAAGTCTTTAATATTTTTATGGCCAAAATGAAAAGAAAAAAATGTATTGATTATTAAACAGAAAAATAAAAAAGTCAATTTTTTGTTCTTCAAATACAGGATTAATTTTAATCGAGTGGTATAAAATAAATATTTAATGAATGGCTGATACCCTTATGAAATATATATTTTGAAAATAAAGCAATATTCTTGCCATGCCTTTGTTAATATTTCCATCTCCTCGTGGACCTTAATCTTCCTCAGGTATTAAATATCGATACAAGAAAATAAATAAATAAATAAATAAATAAATAAATAAATAAATAAATAAATAAATAAATAAATAAATAAATAAATAAATAAATAAATAAATAAATAATGAACTAAGAATAAATTTTGACATCGTTGATATATTCTTCACATTTTTTTCTTTGGTCATTCCCTTACCACCCTTGTCTTCATACTACACACTCTTTGCTCAATCTTGTTTCGAGGACATACAACTTTATGTTTTATATATTTATATTTTATCTATTTAATGCTGGACATTATTGTTTCATCTTTGTTTTTATCTCCTCGTGGATCTTCAACACGTGTTTCTTTCTACCAACAATGTAATAATTAAAAAAAATCACGTAATAGAACTACGTTAAAAAGATTGCATTTAACGAGTGCGAACGTTGTTAAAAACACATTTTCACGTTTTAATCATAACGTGCTAACCTAGTAGCATATATCTTCAGTAATATTGACAATCAATGATTATCACGTTCCCATGTTATAATTGGACGTACATATTTTATGAGTTCCAATCTTCTTATTTATGTTTTATGATAATGGGGACGTTATAATATTCTATTCATCACGAGCGCACGTGTAAATTTTCAACCTTGGAATGTATTAAATATTGCTTGTTATTGCGTGCGCAAGTGTTTCATACATCCTGCTAGCTTGTAAGCATCACATAGGCATTAATTAAAAATATCTGCGGACATAAAGAGTAACACGTGCATTATGTTGTCAACATAACGTCCCTCGTGCTTGCATGGTGACACAAAGTAGTTGTCAACATATTAACGGGTTAAATTTCACGTGGGCCCTTTAAACGCTTTTATTTGCATTCTAGGTAATATAATAATTCGTACGAAGAAAACTTACCCGTGCGCTTTTATGCATAAATGGGATATCAGAAATATTCTTATTCATAACGTGTGCACATTTTTATTTTTTACACCAGCATTAGCTTGTTACGTTGGCATATAAGTGCTGATAGGCGTGCACGTGTTGACCACTATGTTGGTACTTAAAATAAAACGTGCGCACGTTTCATTTATATGTGATACGTATAAGCCTTTCTGCGTGAACGTGATAAAGCGTAGGCACAGGTTAGTACAAATATGTCAACATAGTAATACAATGTACACATAGTAAAACCAAGTAAGAACGTTATGTTTACCACGTGCGCATGTGGAACTGTATTTTTTTCACGTTTAAATCAAAAAGAGCTCATTATAGCTAATACGCATGCATATATTGACGATTAATGGTTAACGCGTTCATACGCAATACTTACACGTGCTTGCCTGATAAGTAAAATATTTTCTATTTTCTGTTTTATTTGTAGCAATATATTTGTGACTTAAACTATCTTATTCATCACGTGCCCACGTGCAAGTAGTAGATTTGAACGTGTTTAATATTGTTTGTCAGCGGAAGCATACCTGGTAATTTATAGATGCGCACGAGATAACTATAATCCGTGCACGTGTTAAATTCCGATCTCTTTGGTATTACATACACAATTATTCATTTTTACGTGCCCATATATAAAACACTCAAGTTGGCATCAACAGTTTTGTCTACAAATGTTTACGCGTTAATATGAGTGGCTCGGGTGCAATCCCAGAAGGGGAAACATTTTTTTTTTGTTTTTTGTTGTTTTGTTTATTTTTTTTTCTCTTCTTTCCTTTAAACATTATTTACGTATGTATTCTCTTAGATCACTTTTGGAAAGAAAAGGATGCTTTGATTTTAATTATATAATTATTTTCGGTATTTATTAGTTAAAATATGCCAAATTTGATAACAATTATGGTACCAGATATGTTCTAAGTCGAACAAAAATATAAACTATACGGTAAAAGTATTTTATATTTGACAAGATCAACCAATTTACTTATGAAAATAAATAAATTTAATTAGATAAAATTAAATAATTTCTGAAAAAGAACCCTTTTAATACCTAAGTTTTAGTTAAGATTAATTAAGATAAATGTCCATAACTTGTTAATCATAAGGTAAACTTTGTTTAAATTTTAAATACATTTGGGTTGAGAGTATACCTTAAAATTGTCCACGTAAAAGAAAACAGCTATATTAGATTCCACGTGCGCACGAAATAAACTAACACGTGCACATATTTCATTAACACGTGCATGTCCTGCCTGTTGCATACATCAAAACAACGCTAACTGACATCTCATTTAGTTAGGATTGATTTTGTTATATAAAACCTTGTTATGTTTTTGAAATTTGCATTCGCGCTAGCCATCCATTAGCATATTGAATAATTAAAACATGTAACAGTTTGAAGAATATTGATGTTTATATAGGGACGCCTATTTTAATGTCAGTTTTGAGGATTAAATATGCAATAGCCAATGGAAATTAAAATTTCATGAAGACAAATGTCTTTCTGAAAAAGGAACAGCGTAATGTTTCTAGATTGTGTTTAGATATTCTCACTTGAATATTTACAATTACATTGTGAAATAATAATCATTTGAAGTTGTTAAGACTTTACATGTTTAAATGCACATGCGAGGTATTAATGTATCTATGTATTTCATTCAAAGTAAAAGCGTATGCATTATTTTAAAACATCATATTATATAGGAGTATTTCTTAGTTGAAACTCTATATTCATTTCTGCTTTTACTTAAATCAATGTTTTAGCTTGTGTTATATAAATATATGTCTATATTTACTTAACATTTATGAAATAAATATATTTACACTTAGGGTCGTATACAGGGATTTTACCTACTCCTGACTAACGGAGTTGAATTAAAAACTAACAAATGCATTGTTGGTAATTTATTTTATTAACATTCAGGTATTTATATTAAACAATTTTAATTATTTGCAATAAGCTATGATGGTGTGAGTGTTTAATAAATAACTTTTATTATTAGATGAATGTTATTCTTATTTGATAAATAAAATGTTTCCTAAAATAATTAACAAGTGCACCTGATACCGGAAATGATGTTTTGATGTTTTCATTGTTTGAAATATAAGTATGAAATGTCTAGGTAAGAGGTATCAGAATAATTGATAGATAAATATACATGTAATTATTTATCTATATAAATATAAGATAATATTTCAGTGAGTGAAAACAATTGATGTACAAAATGATACCATTATCGTCAATGAGCCATGCATGAGAGTTCGATTCCCTCCCAGGCAGTTTTTTATGCTGGTGCAAACGGGACAGATAGCCTGGTGGTCCCACATGGCTTCATTTAGATATCAACGACACTGTATAAATAAATAGATGTACAAGAATAAATATATAAATAATGAAATTTAGAATTAGAAATTACATTAAATAGGAATATTATTGAAAAGAAATATGATACAATAAATGGTTTATTAAGCATAACTCTATTTATATTCAAAATGCCAATTTCTCGCACCTATAATCCCGTAAAAATCTTATCCTTACTGTCGCCAGAATGACAACAAAATAATTATATTAATCTTTACTTTTATTATTATTGTCAACGAGTAAGCGCCTGTTAAATAGTTTCAACGTTGCAGACGTTATTAACATTATAAAATAGCACGTGCAATCCTAATAATTGAGACGAGCATACGTGGTTTAAAATTTGAGTGCACGAGATTTATCATCATGCGCGTTCTCAAAAGGATAGTCGTACGCCCACGTTGGCAATCATGTCGTTACACGTTGCGCTCGTGCTAAATAAAATTATTATGAGTTTCTTTTGAATCTAAAGTAGACAAAGAGGCATATTAATAAATAGAAAAAAAGACATAAAAATAATAAAAAGAAACTAGTATTTTCTACAAGTTACTAACACAAATGTGTGCAGGAAAAGTGAACGTGCACGTGTTAAATAAATATTAATTGAATATCATTACATATAAATAAATAAAAATAAATAAATAAATAAATAAATAGATAAATAAATGAATAAATAAATAAATAAATGAATATTAATTATTAAGTTAATAATAAGTAAAGAAATTCATATTATCTATTATCTGCACGTGGACCTTCTTTTTAATCTTCTCTCAAGTAAGGACCTGAATCTCTATACATATTGTGTAAGTTTCATTTTTATTCAGTTTCACTTTTGTTGATATTTTTGTGATATGATAATTATCATATTTCATTCGTGGCTATCGTTACTCATGATTTATTTATTTTCATAATACTCAATGAAAGTAAATCCTGTTTAAATAGAAAAAACTTATTGTATCCTCTTTGTACTCGTCTATATTCTTCTGTCATTTAGTCTTCTAACATTATGTTAAAATAAATTTACTGAAATATGTTGTCAACCGGAGGCAAATTAAAATCAGTATTAAGTTGACCAGATAGCTCAGATGGTAGAGCAGCCTAGACATTGTGTAGACATGGTTGTAAGAAGGTCTCAGGTTCAAGTCCTGATCTGGTTGTTACTTGTATTATATTTTCAATTATATCAAAATCTGTACTTCACAGAAGAAAAATCATTTCGACATCAGTAAGTAATAGGTTTTTCCATATAAAAGGTTTTGTCAGAATTTCAAGCGTGAAAAGTTGTCTAGTTGCTAAATATAAGTTGCGTCTTTGTTCGGTAAACTGTTTTACATCTGAAAGAATAGTGATCTGCATCTTCCATCCCGCTACTGACATGTAATTTAGATTCGATAGATTGTGAAATTAAAAACTCCTTATCATGCTTGAAATTAGCATGGTCGCAAGCAATTTATTAGCATAACAACAACTAAAATCAGTAACAGTTTGATAGAATATTCTTCTTTATATAGTAACGCCCATTTTACTGTTTATTTTAAGATTATTCCTGCAACTGCCAATAGAATTAAGATTTTTATTGAGACAAATTTCCGTGTGAAAAAGAACGTCATAGTGCTTCTAGACGTTGTTTGGATAACTAACTCGGATTTTTCAAAAAATATTTCTTAACTGATTAGATTTAAAGTACATGTTAAAATATATGTGTAGAAAAATATTGTGATTAGTTATCTTATACAAAGGCGGATACTTTACATAATTTAATGGAATAACTTTAAGTATTGTATAAGATTTTGTTTTACATTTTGCTTTACAGGTTGTTCAAGGTTTCGCACGGTATAATCGTTTTAAGATGATTGGTAGGAAACTCATTTGAAAACTCTGTAATACTACACGTGTGCACGTGATGAATGAAATATGTTTGATTTCCCTTTTCTATAAAGAAAATAATGGATCTTAATTATTATTTTGAATTTAATAAAACAAATATGAATTAGTAGATGAATTGAAACTCACTATAATCTACTTGTAGACCTTTATCTTCTAGCAATATCATCCCTCGAGGATGTAAATATTTATGACTTTGCATTATTTTTTTTCATCTCCTTATTAAGGCATACAATTATTTAAAATATTACGGATGAATGTTCTCGAGACTTTAATATTCATACTTTTTATCTTTCTTAATCGCACCCCCTAATTTTATCTTAACACATGTACACGTGACATCCATATCATACTTACAATATCTTTAGAAAATTTTAACGTTCATTATAGCCTCATCTGTGATCCTTCTCGATATGCATTTACTTATTGAAAAATAAAAAATAATAAAAAGATAACAAAAAATGGAAGCTATAATAATATTTATATATTCACATAATTCTTAACTTTTATACATTTCCTATCGGACCTTGGTCTTAATTGTATATTATATTCCGTGGACCCGAATTTTCATTTTTTCTCAATCCATCTCCTTGTTGGCATTTATCCATAGATAAAACATAAAGGATAAATAATTATAATTTTCTTGTATGAAACACCTGATTTGACTTCAGTTTTACCTTCCCCATCTAGTGTTTCGAATTTTGTCTTTCATCAGACGCCAGATATTATTATTCATCCTCCTTCTGGACAGTAAAATAACAGTCTCAAGGACCTTATTTTGTATTTTTGTTGGCATTAATTTACGTACCGTCGTATCTGTTCCATCTTCTCATTTACCCTAATCTTCTCTTGTTGTCTTACATTTGCATACTTTCGAACTTGTCCAACTCCACAAGGACACTGTTCTTCACTTGGTGACAATTATCTCCATAATCTCGTATTTGTTCGAACCTCTCATGAATACTTGTCTTCTCTTGGTGTTTTTAATCTTTTAATTAATGTATTCGTCTTATTTCAACAATGACGTTGACAATGATCTCCTTACCTTCGTATTTGTTCCATCTCCTCATGGACCTTACTTTTATCCTGTCGACTTCAATTAACTTACCTTCGTTTTTGTTTGATCATCTCGTGAAATCTTACACTCCCTTGTTAACATTAATCTACACACTTTAATATTTGTAACATTTCCTCAGAAACCTATATTACCTCTTAAAACATTAATACACATTCTTTCGTATTCCTTCCAGCTCCTCGTGGACCTTAATACCTTCGTTATATCAAACTTTCATCAATAGCTTAATATTTGAGTAGCATTAATGAGAGTTTTATTACAATAAATAAATAAATAAATAAATAAATAAATAAATAAATAAATAAATAAATAAATAAATAAAATGAAATAAATAAATAAATAAATCTACTATAATGAATTGTCAACCGGTGGCAAATTAAAATCAGTAGAAAGAGAACAAAAATCTAAGGGTAAGTCTTTAATATTTTTATGGCCAAAATGAAAAGAAAAAATATGTATTGATTATTAAACAGAAGATAAAAAAATCATTTTTTTTGTTCTTCAAATACAGGATTAATTTTAATCGAGTGGTATAAAATAAATATTTTATGACTGGCGGATACCCTTATGAAATATATATTTTGAAAATAAAGCAAACAAAATTAAAAAATTCTTGCCATGCCTTTGTTTATATTTCCATCTCCTCGTGGACCTTAATCTTCCTTAGATATTAAATATCAAACATAGAAATAAATAAATAAATAAATAAATAATACAAATGAAATCTTACACTCCCTTATTAACATTAATCTACACACATTAATATTTGTTACATTTCCTCAGAAACCTATATTACCTCTTAAAACAATAATATACATTCTTTCGTATTCCTTCCAGCTCCTCGTGGACCTTAATACCTTCGTTATATTACTTTACAGACTATCATCAATAGCTTAATATTTGGGTAGCATTAATGAGAGTTTTATAACAATAAATAACTAAATAAATAAATAAATAAATAAATAAATTTACTATAATGAATTGTCAACCAATTTTTTTGTTCTTCAAATAGAGGATTAATTTTAATCGAGTGGTATAAAATAAATATTTTATGACTGGCGGATACCCTTATGAAATTTATATTTTGAAAATAAAGCAAAGAAAATAAATTCTTGCCATGCCTTTGTTTATATTTCCATCTCCTCGTGGACCTTAATCTTCCTTAGGTATTAAATATCAAACATAGAAATAAATAAATAAATAAATTAATTAATATATTATAAACACCTGATTTGACTTCAGTTTTACCTTCCCCATCTAGCGTTTCGGATTTTGTCTTTCATCAGACGCCAGATATTATTATTCATCCTCCTTCTGGACAGTAAAATAACAGTCTCAAGGACCTTATTTTGTATTTTTGTTGGCATTAATTTACGTACCGTCGTATATGTTCCATCTTCTCATTTACCCTAATCTTCTCTTGTTGTCTTACATTTACATACTTTCGAACTTGTCCAACTCCACAAGGACACTGTTCTTCACTTGGTGACAATTATCTCCATAATCTCGTATTTGTTCTAACCTCTCATGAAAACTTGTCTTCTCTTGGTGTTTTTAATCTTTTAATTAATGTATTCGTCTTATTTCAACAATGACGGTGACAATGATCTCCTTACCTTCGTATTTGTTCCATCTCCTCATGGACCTTACTTTTATCCTGTCGACTTCAATTAACTACCCTTCGTTTTTGTTTGATCATCTCGTGAAATCTTACACGCCCTTGTTAACATTAATCTACACACTTGAATATTTGTTACATTTCCTCAGAAACCTATATTACCTCTTAAAACATTAATATACATTCTTTCGTATACCTTCCAGCTCCTCGTGGACCTTAATACCTTCGCTTCGTTATATCACTTTACAGACTTTCATCAATAGCTTAATATTTGAGTAGCATTAATGAGAGTTTTATTAGAATAAATAAATAAATAAATAAATAAATAAATAAATAAATAAATAAATGAAATAAATAAATAAATAAATTTACTATAATGAATTGTCAACCGGTGGCAAATTAAAATCAGTAGAAAGAGAACAAAAATCTAAGGGTAAGTCTTTAATATTTTTATGGCCAAAATGAAAAGAAAAAAAAATGTATTGATTATTAAACAGAAAATAAAAAAAATCATTTTTTTTGTTCTTCAAATAGAGGATTAATTTTAATCGAGTGGTATAAAATAAATATTTTATGACTGGCGGATACCCTTATGAAATATATATTTTGAAAATAAAGCAAAAAAATAAAAAAATTCTGGCCAATCCTTTGTTTATATTTCCATCTCCTCGTGGACCTTAATCTTCCTTAGATATTAAATATCAAACATAGAAATAAATAAATAAATAAATAATACAAATGAAATCTTACACTCCCTTGTTAACATTAATCTACACACATTAATATGTGTTACATTTCCTCAGAAACCTATATTACCTCTTAAAACAATAATATACATTCTTTCGTATTCCTTCCAGCTCCTCGTGGACCTTAATACCTTCGTTATATTACTTTACAGACTATCATCAATAGCTTAATATTTGGGTAGCATTAATGAGAGTTTTATAACAATAAATAACTAAATAAATAAATAAATAAATAAATAAATAAATAAATAAATAAATAAATAAATAAATAAATAAATTTACTATAATGAATTGTCAACCAATTTTTTTGTTCTTCAAATAGAGTATTAATTTTAATCGAGTGATATAAAATAAATATTTTATGACTGGCGGATACCCTTATGAAATATATATTTTGAAAAAAAAGCAAAGAAAATAAATTCTTGCCATGCCTTTGTTTATATTTCCATCTCCTCGTGGACCTTAATCTTCCTTAGGTATTAAATATCAAACATAGAAATAATTAAATAAATAAATTAATTAATATATTATAAACACCTGATTTGACTTCAGTTTTACCTTCCCCATCTAGCGTTTCGGATTTTGTCTTTCATCAGACGCCAGATATTATTTTTCATCCTCCTTCTGGACAGTAAAATAACAGTCTCAAGGACCTTATTTTGTATTTTTGTTAGCATTAATTTACGTACCGTCGTATATGTTCCTTCTTCTCATTTACCCTAATCTTCTCTTGTTGTCTTACTTTTACATACTTTCGAACTTTTCCAACTCCACAAGGACACTGTTCTTCACTTGGTGACAATTATCTCCATAATCTCGTATTTGTTTTAACCTCTCATGAAAACTTGTCTACTCTTGGTGTTTTTAATCTTTTAATTAATGTATTCGTCTTATTTCAACAATGACGTTGACAATGATCTCCTTACCTTCGTATTTGTTCCATCTCCTCATGGACCTTACTTTTATCCTGTCGACTTCAATTAACTTACCTTCGTTTTTTTTGATCATCTCGTGAAATCTTACACTCCCTTGTTAATATTAATCTACACACTTGAATATTTGTTACATTTCCTCAGAAACCTATATTACCTCTTAAAACATTAATATACATTCTTTCGTATTCCTTCCAGCTCCTCGTGGACCTTAATACCTTCGCTTCGTCATATCACTTTACAGACTTTCATCAATAGCTTAATAATTTGAGTAGCATTAATGAGAGTTTTATTACAATAAATAAATAAATAAATAAATAAAATGAAATAAATAAATAAATAAAATGAAATAAATAAATAAATAAATCTACTATAATGAATTGTCAACCGGTGGCAAATTAAAATCAGAAGAAAGAGAACAAAAATCTAAGGGTAAGTCTTTAATATTTTTATGGCCAAAATGAAAAGAAAAAAAAATGTATTGATTATTAAACAGAAAATAAAAAAATCATTTTTTTTGTTCTTCAAATACAGGATTAATTTTAATCGAGTGGTATAAAATAAATATTTTATGACTGGCGGATACCCTTATGAAATATATATTTTGAAAATAAAGCAAAAAAATAAAAAAATTCTGGCCAATCCTTTGTTTATATTTCCATCTCCTCGTGGACCTTAATCTCCCTTAGATATTAAATATCAAACATAGAAATAAATAAATAAATAAATAATACAAATGAAATCTTACACTCCCTTGTTAACATTAATTTACACACTTTAATATTTGTTTCATTTCCTCAGAAACCTATATTACCTCTTAAAACATTAATATACATTCTTTCGTATTCCTTCCAGCTCCTCGTGGACCTTAATACCTTCGTTATATCAAACTTTTATCAATAGCTTTATTTAATATTTGAGAGTATAACATTAATGAGAGTTTTATAAACAATAAAAATAATAAATAATAAAAATAAATAAATGAAAATAAATTAAATCAATAGAAAGACAAAAATTTAGTCTTTAATATTTTTATGGCCAAAATGAATTGATTATTAAACCAGAAAATTTTTTGTTCTTCAAATAGAGGATTAATTTTAATCGAGTGGTATAAAATAAATATTTTATGACTGGCGGATACCCTTATGAAATATATGTTTTGAAAATAAAGCAAAGAAAATAAATTCTTGCCATGCCTTTGTTTATATTTCCATCTCCTCATGGACCTTAATCTTCCTTAGGTATTAAATATCAAACATAGAAATAAATAAATTAATAAATTAATATATTATAAACACCTGTTTTGACTTCAGTTTTACCTTCCCCATCTAGCGTTTCGGATTTTGTCTTTCATCAGACGCCAGATAATATTATTCACCCTCCTTCTTGACAGTAAAATAGCAGTCTCAGGGACCTTATTTTGTATTTTTGTTGGCATTAATTTTCGTACCGTCGTATATGTTCCATCTTCTCATTTACCCTGATCTTCTCTTGTTGTCTTACATTTACATACTTTCGAACTTGTCCAACTCCACAAGGACACTGTTCTTCACTTGGTGACAATTATCTCCATAATCTCGTATTTGTTCGAACCTCTCATGAATACTTGTCTTCTCTTGGTGTTTTTAATCTTTTAATTAATGTATTCGTCTTATTTCAACAATGACGTTGACAATGATCTCCTTACCTTCGTATTTGTTCCATCTCCTCATGGCCCTTACTTTTATCCTGTCGACTTCAATTAACTTACCTTCGTTTTTGTTTGATCATCTCGTGAAATCTTACACTCCCTTGTTAACATTAATCTACACACTTGAATATTTGTTACATTTCCTCAGAAACCTATATTACCTCTTAAACCATTAATATACATTCTTTCGTATTCCTTCCAGCTCCTCGTGGACCTTAATACCTTCGCTTCGTCATATCACTTTACAGACTTTCATCAATAGCTTAATATTTGAGTAGCATTAATGAGAGTTTTATTACAATAAATAAATAAATAAATAAATAAATAAATAAATAAATAAATAAATAAATAAATAAATAAATAAATAAATAAATAAATAAATAAATTACTAAATTTACTATAATGAATTGTTAACCGGTGGTAAATTAAAATCAGTAGAAAGAGAACAAAAATCTAAGGGTAAGTCTTTGATATTTTTATGGCCAAAATGAAAAGAAAAAAAAATTAATCGAGTGGTATAAGATAAATATTTTATGACTTGCTTTGAAAATAAAGCAAAAACATAATTTTGCCATGCCTTTGTTTATATTTCCATCTCCTCGTGGACCTTAATCTTCCTTAGGTATTAAATATCAATACATAGAAATAAATAAATAATTAAAATCAGTAGAAAGAGAACAAATATCGTTTACAATTACAAGTTGACCAGATAGCTCAGCTGGTAGAGCAGCCTAGACTTTGTATAGACATGGTTATAGGAAGGTCTCAGGTTCAAGTCCTGATCTGGTTGTTACTTGTATTGTATTTTCAATTATATCAAAATCTGTACTTCACAGAAGAAAAATCATTTTGACATCAGTAAGTAATAGGTTTCTTCCAAATAAATAGCAAATAAATAAAAAGGAAGCTGGAAGGAATAAAAAAGAATTGTCTGAATTGCAAGCGTGAAAAGTTCTATTTGCCAAAATAATTGTTTCTTAGTTTAGCTCGATGAATGAAAGAAGTACGTTCACCGCTTAAAAATAATTAGGTACTTCAGGTGGTATAAAATTATGTTTCATTTAATTTATGAAATTTGAAAGGGTTGGAGCATCGCGAATACTTTGTTAAAGTTCATTCCATAGTTTAACACACGAAATGAGCACAGATCCGGAATAAATTTCTGTGCGTCTTTGTGAAGGTTATTTCTCCGATCATCGTTGACCTTTGTTGGGAATAATTCAGAAATATAAGTTGCTAAAAACCCATGTTCTCTTTATAAACAAATAGTATTTTTTTGCGTTTTCCGCCGGTCTGATAGAGAACCCAAACCGATTTCATTTAATAATTTATAATTTGAAACAGAGCGTGTAAGACCAGTTACTATTCTTGCAGCTTCATATTGCGATGGGTTTTTAAGGGTTTCCTTTTTCTACACCAGGACAGCTATCTAGAGAAACTGAGACATATTCCTATATTGGTCTAAATTAAGAAATTTAAATTTCATTGAGTTATGAGCGTTTAAATTTCAATTTTAGTATTTTCATTGATATTCACGGTCTGCCAAAGAGAAAGAGCGACAACTCGAAGATTATGATCAACCATCCCTTGTTGTGACCATGCAGAAATTTTTTGTAGCTGAAAGTTTAATTCGTCTGGAATTGATAACATGGTATAAATAATAAATACATAGATGAAGAAATTTATAGATTAAAGAAAATAATCAGAATATGTAAAGTAAGAAGAATAATATTTAGATTTATAATTGAAATAAAATGCAAATAATAATAATAATAATCGAAATAGCAAAATAGGGCTCACAACTTTAAGCCCCAAACATCTCATTCAGTTTTCTCATTACAATGTCATAAAATGATTCTATTGTTTTGTCATCCCTGCTTGTGACGTTTGACTTTTTAGGATGTTCATCTCACAAGAAAAAAATCTGCATATCATTTTTTGTAACTAAGTGTCTTTATTAAGAAAAAAATTGATTTCGTTGATATGAATTTCTTGAGCTGGCATAAATAAATAAAATGGAATAATAATAATAATAATAATAATAATAATAATAATAATAATAATAATAATAATAATAATAATAATAATAATTTAATTATTCTGCTGTAACTTTTAGAAAATATTATTTTCTTGACATCATTTTTATGTCTTTTTTTATATTTCCATCCCCACGCAGACCTTTACCTTCGTAAGGTTTTAAATAACATTACGTATAGAATATTGTATAAATAAATAATCTATTTATGAATTAACAACAAATTTTGACATTGTTGATTTTATTTTCCACACCTTTTATTTCTTTAGTCATTTCTTTTTCTATCCCTGTTTTCATACTTTTATCGATGACATGCATTCTTATCGTGTTCATTTCTTGGATTTCATTCTTCATATTCCCTCTTCGTTACATCTCCTCGAGGACTTTGAGCTAGCGTTAGTTTCAACCACTATGATATTTTATTTGTTCACATGATTGAAAATCGTAACTTTATTATATACTTAGAAATGAAATATTGATGAAATGAAATGTGTATTTTCATTTTGCCGTATTTTCACTGTAAATTTTTATTCTTCAGTGCAATAAACATATTTTTCCGTTTTTTCACTGCTGCCTTGCCGGACTATTCTATTCTATATTCAGCCAATATACAACATCCAAGGGTAAGTCTTTCAAATTATAATGGCCTAAAAGAAAAGAAAATGAATATAATGATAAACAGAAAAATAAAAAAATCATGCAGTACATGCAGGATTTATTTTCATCGAGTGGTATAAAATAAATATTTTATGACTGGCGGATACCCTTATGAAATATTTATTGTGAAAATAATTCCTATATTTATAGAAAAAAACTTGACTTCAACTATGAATTGAACCAAAGAGAACGTTATAATTAACTTTATAATTTAATTTATATTTAATTCTAACCAGTAGCTTAAATGTTTTTAGCATTACCGCGCCCCACTGTTATAACTATTTTAAAATATCAAACACACAATTGCTTACACGTGCGCACGTAGAGGTTAACGGTACTCATATAATGCACAAATAGAAAACTGCTATATTACCTACCACTTGCGCACGATATAATCTAGCACGTGTAAATATCTTATTAACTCGTGCAATCCGGCCTGTTGTACATATCAAAACGGGAATTGACATATCATTAAGTTGCGATTGTTTTGTTGTATAAAACCCTTTCCAGTTTTTTGAATTTTGTATACGCGCAAGCCGTTCATTAGCATATCGAATAATTAAAACAAGTAACAGTTTGCTAGAATATTGTTGCAGATGTAGGGACATCCATTTCAATGTTATTTGTAAGAATCAAGTATGCAAGAGACAATGAAAATTAAAATTTCATTGAGACAAAAGCCTGTATAATATAGGAACAGCATACGAGATATTGTTTGAATATACGCACTTGGATATATTCAAATATATTTTGAAATAATTGTTTTAAATGGTTAAGATTGTACATGTTGAAATACACTTGTAAAACGATATCTCATTCAATGAACACTCATGGGCATTATTCATCTTAATACACAGTATTGTTTAAGGTTTTGTTTTACTCTCTATTTATTCCCTTTTTAATTTTTTCCATGAATATTTGTTTTGACTTTTATTAAAATTGCGTATGTTTATATTTACTACATATAACTTATACTTTGGGCGGTATTATAGTGATTTAACTTAGTCCTGACAAATGGAGATAAATTAAAAACTAACGAACTAATATATACACTGAAATGACAACATTTTGATAAATTCTTGTACTGGGTAAAGAAGAAAATATATTAAGTGTTTATGCAATTAAACCCTTTTATTTAAAGTGGAGCAGAAAAATTGTATATTTTATCCAGCATGGTTAAACCCTAAATATCCATATTTCCACTAAAATGACTAGCGAAATCTATTGTCTGATCATTTATCTTTTTGATACTGTATAACTTGTGTTAAATACTCTACTCACAAAAGAAAACTAAACAAATCATCCAGTTTTATATATGATATTTCCCTGAATGTATACTTATACAGACATTCTAATTCCGAACTGCGTGTTAAATTGTTTTGTAATAAAATAAAATAAAGTAAAACGAAAACGAAAAGTAGTAGTCATTTCTTTTATTAAACTTGGGGTATTTATGGTAACAGTTGTAAATAGTTTTAATTCTAATTGATTATAATGCTGCAATTGTTTTAAAATAAAACAAAAGAAGTATTTCTTTGCAAATGAATTTATTATATTATTTTTCTTATTTGAAAAATAACTTGTTTCTTATAATATTTACCTGATAATTCTGGATATGATTTTATTATTGTAATTAAAAATTGTCTAGTTCAGAGATGACAGAATATTTGATAGATATATATGTTATATGTAATACAATATCCTGAAAATATAAGATAATATTTTGAATGAGTGAAAATAATTGATGCATAAAATGTTACTTTTATCGTTAATCTGAAGTATTAAATTAGCAATTCATGGGGGTTAATTTCCCTCCCTGATGGTGCAAACAGGACAAATAGCACATGACTTCATTTAAATATCAAAAACACTGTATAAATATATAGATATAAAATATATATAAATAAGAAAATTAAGAATCAAAAAGTAAATTAAATAGGTATATAAATGAAAACAAATATGAGAAAATAAATTGATAAATATGTTCTGTATATTCAAAATAATGCCAATTTCTTCCACCTTAAAACCCGAAGAAACCAAATTCTTTACGCGTGTATTTTGTATTTCATATTTATAAAATAGGTTATCAGCTTACGCGTGATTTCACTGAGTTGTCATTGTTGTCATTGTGTACTTAAAAATACCCCATGCGCACGTATGACGACACGTGCACACGTGGCAAATTGAATATATTTCATTCCCCTTTTATGTTAAGTAAATAAAGGAACCTTTATTTTAACACGTGAACACGTGACTGAATAAGTAAAGTAGAAAGCAGTTTAGATGTAAGAAAAGCTCAAACAACAACAACAAAAAAAATAGTCCAAGGGCTAGGGATCCATTTTTTTTGTTCAACGTTTGGGAAAATTTCAACATTTTCTTAAAAAGGAAGAAACAGGTACTTTGGCTATGCATGCTTTATTTTTTATCAACTCATATTTTTTTTTCAAATCATCCAAATTGCCGTATAATTTCCCCCAATTTAGCCAGACACCTTTTCGTAATACAGCGACAAAATGTCCCAAATTATGAGACAAATGCATTTTTCTCATGTTTTTAATTTGTATTATTTATTAAACAAATTTCTGAATATCATCTATTTCTTCTTACTAGCCTTACATTTATCTATATGTTGAACTGTAAAAGAACGATTTTAACAGAGACATAGATGAAAGAGATAGGCAACTTCCTAACCAGTATAGATATCATGCGTGCTTGCTAAAATTAAAACTTATTATTAATAACCAGTTATCAAAATAAATATATAAAAACATTTTCTGTAAGCTTATACATTATTTGGCTTTACCTGCAAGTTTCTATTCAGATAAATAATTCACCTTGTTTTGAAGAGAACTATTTATCAACTTTTGTTACATATCTATGCATATGACGAAAAACTCGCTCCGTGAGTATGTTCTGCTCATTTTCTTTTGAGTAAAAGGCATATAATGTTACCAATATTTTAACATGCAGCAATAAATAAAATATCAGACTTTCAAATGGCTTATAATTATTATAAAAGGATCAAATCTACTGCTACAAAATGTCTTACTTTCCACTTTTTGATAGGCATGAATGATATTTCAATAAGGTATATAGGAGCTGCTTATTTCTATTATCCACATTTCTGGTTTTAAATAAATATTGTAAATATTGTAGAATATTTATTTACTTTGTATGGCATTATCTGGACATTTTAATAGCAAAATCTTCTTAAGTTACAAAAGCATTAGTCTAAAGGGAAGACTAAGCATTTTACATGTACCAAAATTATCCCATGTTTATCTTTTTACATTATTATTACATGTTTTGTTGCTTGTTTTTTAATGTTGTGTAGCCAATGTTCTTGCTCCCACTGAGATTTGAACTCAGAACTCCTCTTAGTTTGTATGTGTTATCAATAAACCAGAGGCGTTTTACCATTTAAACTATAGGAGCTGTAGCATCAGCCAAATGTTAATATTATACTTCAAAATGTTTCTAGAAAATTGACAGAAACAAAATAAATTTACCAATCCTATCTAAGTAAATGATCAATGGCGATTCTCTTCAGATCAGTCTACCGAGTTAAATGATGGCTCTACTATTACAAATAAGCAGATGTTCAAATTACCGTAATGCCAGGATACAGTACCTGACGGGAGTATTATTTCACCAGTAATTCAATATCAATTCAAAATTTAAAATATCAATATAATCTAATTCCATTTTTCCCTATCTCTATATTTTGTCTGATGCTTGAATCGTGAGGTGTTTTTTTATAAAGTCAGTGAGAAACAATACCTAGAAATCATTCTGTTTGTATGTCGAAATTTGTGATCTCTGAACCAAGTACACATAAATACATACAAAATATTTATTTGATACATGAACAGATAATTTCAACGGTCAGCCCAAAAAGAAAAACATGATAATTTGCAAAAGGGAAGTAAAATGTAAAATGAATTTACTAAGGAGAAAATAAAGGTCCTTGTAAACGGATCCTGTTATAAAAGGGGAAAAACCCCTTTTTTCATCTAGTCAAAACATTTAATTTACATAATCATCTAGAAAAAACACGGAAAATATAAATATCCGAAGGTATAATACCTAATTTATGTATGCTTACCAGTCCCCGACAGCCATATTTGTTTACATATTTTAGACTATAACCATATGGCATGAGGAAAATTACTTCTACGTTTAATGTAGTTCAACATATTTTTATCAATTCCATTTTAATAGCATTTTAGAATGTAAATATATATTACTAGTTTATATTTATTTAATTATTTATTTCATTCTACTCTAACATGCATTTATCAATCAAAAGCTTTGTTATTTATGTCCCGACATATCTGCGTTTGTCATTATCATCCTGCCTTTTTGAACTCGAACAGTACATTATTCGGCGACAGTGCACTCAAAATTATTATCTACTTTCTAATTAGAAGTTACAACGTCATGTATGTCCCAATAGTTCCTTCTTTACCTTTTAACCAGTAGAACCTTATCGAACCTTATCCTCATTTTAGTTAAATTGACAACAAAATGATTTCAAATGAAATTCCAATGGATGATTTTTTAACCCTTTTCTTCTCACAAATTTGAAACTAAGTATTTTCTTAAAACTTAACTGAAAATGAAATTTGCACATGAAATATTCCATTGGCCCATTTTATGTACATTAATATAAAGGGGCCATTTGAAATAATTTATTTATCACGTGCAAATTTGTTACTGTTCAGTATACACGTGTTTTGAATACATACTTTCATTGCACCCGATAGTTTATTATAACTTGCGCATACAAGAGCTTATACAAGTGTATGTCCTTACAACTTTTTTAAAACTTATTTCCCATAATACATACACGTTATAATATCGTTTTTCCTCCAATATTGAAGAGCATGATACATGTAACAAATTAATAACATTTTACAGACAGTAAATAGAGATATATGTACAGATCAATCAGAATCAAAATAGCAAATGCGTCCTTAAGAATCTCACAGTTGTCTAAACGAAGAAATGAAGACAAAAGCGTTATTCATAGTAACAATTATTAAGTATAAACAACTGACAAAAAACAATGTCCACTGGTTCAAAATTAACTAGATACGAAAACGAAAGGCTAGTCAATTTACAATGGAATTTGTTCCTGCATATCTGCATATTTAAGTAAACATGTTAATGTGTTAACTATCACGTGCGCACGTTATTCAACACGAATATTAGCTACCTGTTGACCACGTGTTTAGCTTACACAGGCTTACGTTTTCTAAGAAAGGGAAGATGATCAAGGTATGACATTGAAGGTTTGCTTAATTAATTTTATAAATAAAATTGAGAATTTCTTGATATATCTATTCCTTTCATTATTTTTCGATTGCAGATATTATTTTAACTGGGAGCTAAACAGATTATTTAAGTTATTTAGTTAAAGTTCAACTTAAATTTCTTATGCGACATGATGGTAAAGGGCCATGAATTTATGCAACATTAATAATATCATAATTAAAGAAGAAAAATAGGCATATAAGTTGTTTCAATGCAACTGCAAAAACAAGGAATGCAGAGTAACGAGAGAGTCAATTTAACGTAGATATTTACATTACACAGGTAAACGGAAGATTATTGTCATTAAATCTATTTCGAATGAATTATTAATTTATTGAATTTCTTTCATTTTATATCGAATGTAGTATAGTTCCACGAAAAGAAAAAAATAAAGGCATGAAGATGAATGTCCATGGGGAATGCAAATAATGTTATAAATAATGAATATAGAAGGAGATTGAAAAGATTAAAGGCATAAAGTGTGAAGTCCTCAAGGATGTTAACATAAATGATATAGAATGATTGTTAAGGTCAGTGACGCTCTGTAACAAACATAACAAGAAATAAAAACAGTCGCAGAGAAGCTGAAACAAAGGAATAAATGTAAGAAAATTAATAAGTGTACCAAATATAAGGTCCCATTTTTGATGAAAAATATACTCGTCTTACATGTATAAAATGAAGACTGACTACATTATTTATGAAATTTTCCTTTAAAATTAGTCGTTTTGATCAGTATATAAATAAAACCATGTGCGACCCGTTTGCATCAGCATAAAATACTGCCTGTGGAGGGAATCGAACCCTCATGCATGGCTCATTTAATACTTTTTCTATTACCGTTATTTTCATTTATTTATCTAAACATTTTTGTAATTTATTCATTTGATAAGGTATGGCCAACATATGGCAATTTATATTTTGAAAGTCTAATAAAATCAAAAACTACTCGGTAAAAATATTCAATATTTTACAGGATCAATCAATATACTTTTAAGAAAATTTAGGGTTTTAATTAAACTTAAGCTTAAATTCAGAAAAGTGCCTAAATGATCAAATAATTATTTAATTTATTAATTTGTTTTTTTAATTTATCTGTAGTTGTTGTGTTTTTTTATGTTTCTATTTATTTATTTTTTTCTGAAGTATCACGATCAGATTGCAAGACTATGGAGATGTCGTCTATACATATGGAGATTACGAATCACCAAATTTAACAATGATAATATAAGAAAAAGATAAGAAGCCTCATGAAAATTCAAGGTCCTTGAGAAGATGAGGAAAACTCAATATGCTATAGAAATATAGATATATTAGAAATAAATACACAAATACGTACTAATGAGGTATAGCGCCCGCTTGGAGATAAAAGAATAAAAATGTTAAGGCGCAGAAGCAAAATAACCAAAATAATATTGTACACATAAAACAGTCAATTATTTAATGCAAGAAATACAATAAAAATAAGACTGAGATCAGCTAGAAGATACAACGATGGTCATACAAAATAAAGATATAGGTGTCTCTATTTATTGTTTTACAAATTAAAATATTTAATTACTTTAATATACTATGCTTATCTTTTTGCTAAAATTGTCCGTTGAGTATTTAAATGAAACCATGTGGACCACCAGGCTATCTGTTCCCACAATACTGCCTGGGGAGGGAATCGAACCTCATGCCTGGCTGATAATGTACTTCTTTTTATCTACTTATTTATTTGTGTTTTTCTAATCCATTTATTTATTTATTTATCCATTAACTTATAAAATTATCTATTTAAACAAATATGTTTTAAAAAAGATGTAATGAAATAAAAGTAATGCATACTTTTATCTGCGATAATTCTTTCCTCTTAAACATGTAGCAGTAAGAAAATTAGTCGTTTTGATAAGTATATAAATAAAGCCATGAGGGACCACCAGGCTATCTGTCTCGTTTGCACCAGCATAAAATACTGCCTGGGAAGGGAATCGAACCCTCATGCATGACTCATTTAATACTTTTTCTATTACAGTTATTTTTATTTATTTATCTAAACATTTTTGTAATCTATTCATTTGATAAGGTATGACCAACCTATGGTAATTTATATTTTCAAAGTCTAATAAAATCAAAAACTACTCGGTAAAAATATTCAATATTTTACAGGATCAACCAATATACTTTTAAGAAAATTTAAGGTTTTTAATGAAACGTTTTAAGTAGCAAAATGGTCAAACACATGTTAAAATGATTGGGGTCGGGTAACATTTGATACGTATTTTATAACTTTTAAGATTGATTGTTTGGATCGTTAGCTGAATGTTAATATTTGTTTCTTAACAATAATTAATTGGGTAACATCTTATGATAAGGATGATATTATGAATTATTTAAAGGTTCCTCATTTCTGAAAAAGACCTTTTAACGCCCAAGCTTAAAATAAAAAAAATGCCTATAACTATGTTATCGTACGGGTAAAGTTTGGTTATTAAAATACATTTTGCATGAAGGTGTAGTTTAAGACATATAACTTATCTATGTTTTCAATTTGTCAGTTCCTTATAGCGACCGTTAAGGTGGTCATATATTAAATGATCAAATAATTATTTAATTTATTAATTTCGTTTTTGATTTATCCATTAACTAATAAAATTATCTATTTAAACAAATATGTTTTAAAAAAGATGTAATGAAATAAAAGTAATGCATACTTTTATCTGCGATAATTCTTTCTTCTTAAACATGTAGCAGTAAGAAAATTAGTCGTTTTGATAAGTATATAAATAAAGCCATGAGGGACCACAAGGCTATCTGTCTCGTTTGCACCATCATAAAATACTGCCTGGGGAGGGAATCGAACCCACATGCATGGCTCATTTAATACTTTTTCTATTACCGTTATTTTTTATTTATTTATTTAAACATTTTTGTAATCTAATCATTTGATAAGGTATAACCGACCTATGGTGATTTATATTTTCAAAGTCTAACAAAATCAAAAACTACTCGGTAAAAATATTCAATATTTTACAGGATCAACCAATATACTTTTAAGAAAATTTAGGGTTTTTAATGAAACTTAAGCTTAAATTCAGAAAAGTGCCTATAACTATGTAACCGTACGGGTAAAGTTTGGTTATTAAAATACATTTTGCATGAAGGTGTCGTTTAAAGCATATAACTGATCTATGTTTTCAATTTGTCAGTTCCTTATAGCGACCGTTAAGGTGGTCATATATTAAATGATCAAATAATTATTTAATTTATTAATTTCTTTTTTAATTTATCTGTAGTTGTTGTGTTTGTTTATGTTTCTATTTATTTATTTATTTCTGAAGTATCACGATCAGATGACAAGACTATGGAGATGTCGTCTATACATATGAAGATTAAGAATCACCAAATTTAACAATGATAACATAAGGAAAAGATAAAAAGCCTCATGAAAATTCCAGGTCATTGAGAAGATTAGGAAAACTCGATATGCTATAGACATATAGATATATTAAAAATAAATACACAAATAAGTACTAATGAGGTATAGCGCCCGCTTGGAGATAACGCGAAGAAGGAAAAGAATAAAGATGTTAAGGCGCAGGAGCAAAATAACGAAAATAATATTGTACACATAATACGGTCAATTATTTAATGCAAGAAATACAATAAAAACAAGACTGAGATCAGCTAGAAGATACAACGATGGTCATACAAAATAAAGATATAGGTGTCTCTATTTATTGTTTAACAAATTAAAATATTTAATTACTTTAATATACTATGCTTATCTTTTTGCTAAAATTGTCCGTTGAGTATTTAAATGAAACCATGTGGACCACCAGGCTATCTGTCTCCTTTTCAACAGCATACAATACTGCCTGGGGAGGGAATCGAACCTCATGCCTGGCTGATAATGTACTTCTTTTTATCTACTTATTTATTTGTGTTTTTCTAATCCATTTATTTATTTATCCATTAACTAATAAAATTATCTATTTAAACAAATATGTTTTAAAAAAGATGTAATGAAATAAAAGTAATGCATACTTTTATCTGCGATAATTCTTTCTTCTTAAACATGTAGTAGTAAAAAAATTAGACGCTTTGATAAGTATATAAATAAAGCCATGAGGGACCACAAGGCTATCTGTCTCGTTTGCACCATCATAAAATACTGCCTGGGGAGGGAATCGAACCCACATGCATGGCTCATTTAATACTTTTTCTATTACCGTTATTTTTATTTATTTATCTAAACATTTTTGTAATCTATTCATTTGATAAGGTATAACCGACCTATGGTGATTTATATTTTCAAAGTCTAACAAAATCAAAAACTACTCGCTAAAAATATTCAATATTTTACAGGATCAACCAATATACTTTTAAGAAAATTTAGGGTTTTTAATGAAACGTTTTAAGTAGCAAAATGGTCAAACACATGTTAAAATGATTGGGGTCGGGTAACATTTGATACGTATTTCATAACTTTTAAGATTGATTGTTTAGATCGTTAGCTGAATGTTAATAATTGTTTCTTAACACTAATTAATTGGGTAACATCTTATGATAAGGATGATATTATGCATTATTTAAAGGTTCCTCATTTCTGAAAAAAAGGCCTTTTAACGCCCAAGCTTAAATTCAGAAAAGTGCCTATAAATGTGTTATCGTACGGTAAAGTTTGGTTATTAAAATACATTTTGCATAAGACATATAACTGATCTATGTTTTCAATTTGTCAGTTCCTTATAGCGACCGTTAAGGTGGTCATATATTAAATGATCAAATAATTATTTAATTTATTAATTTCGTTTTTAATTTATCTGTAGTTGTTGTGTTTGTTTATGTTTCTATTTATTTATTTATTTATTTCTGAAGTATCACGATCAGATTGCAAGACTATGGAGATGTCGTCTATACATATGAAGATTAAGAATCACCAAATTTAACAATGATAACATAAGAAAAAGATAAGAAGCCTCATGAAAATTCAAGGTCCTTGAGAAGATGAGGAAAACTCAATATGCTATAGAAATATAGATATATTAGAAATAAATACACAAATAAGTACTAATGAGGTATAGCGCCCGCTTGGAGATAAAGCGAAGAAGGAAAAAATAAAAATGTTAAGGCGCAGGAGCAAAATAACGAAAATAATATTGTACACATAATACGGTCAATTATTTAATGCAAGAAATACAATAAAAACAAGACTGAGATCAGCTAGAAGATACAACGATGGTCATACAAAATAAAGATATACGTATCTTTATTTATTGTTTAACAAATAAAAAGAATTAATTACTTTTATATATTATATTTACCTTTTTGCTAAAATTTTTCGTTGAATATTTAAATGAAACCATGTGGAGCACCAGCCTATCTGTCCCGTTTTCACCAGCATAAAATACTGCCTGGGGAGGGAATCGAACCCTCATGCATGGCTCATAATGTACTTTTTTATCTTCTTATTAATTTGTGTTTTTCTAATCCATATATTTATTTATGCATTAACTTATAAAATTACCTATTTAAACAAATATGTTCTCAAAAAGATGTAATGAAATAAAAGTAATGCAGACTGAGGTCTACAGAATTTCCTTTCATTTATCTGCGATAATTCTTTTCATAGGTAATTTATTTATTTATTTACTTATTTATATATTTATTTATTTATCTATTTATTTTATTTAAATTGTATATTGAATTCAGATTTAGTTCAGCAAGGAGATGAAACAAATCTTAAATGTTTGAACATTAAGGTAAAGGTAAATGCAAAAAAGATAATATAAGTGTTGGAGATGTATCAAAGATAATATTCAGTGAATACTTAGATATAATAACTGAAATAAATTGAGAAGATGAAGCAAAGAGAACACAAAACATTGCAAATAATACAAAAGGAAAATTACACATTTGTTTATTTAATATATATTTATATTGTTTCTTTATTATCATATTGGTCGTTTACTTGATCTATATGATAATAAATAACATAATGTATTTATCTATTCATTTCTTAATTTATTTAAATTGAGCCAGTCAATCCGTCCCGTCTAATAATGCTTTGTTGAGGGAATCAAACCCTCGTTTATGATTTATTAAATGACTGACAATAAGGGAATTATAATACACATTGATGCACATTTATATCACTAATACGTTTATTATATAGAATATATTTGCTTGTTTTGTATGTAAGGTCGAAATATGGTTAAAATAGTTAATACCAGATGTAATATATTTACGGGTAGCGTAGCCATGAATGAAAATAATAAAATTGGTGTTCACGAGTGACATATGTTTTGATCTTACATACAAAACAAATTGCATGCTTATTATGTGCTTCTTGTTATAAGCGACGGGGTATACTTCCCTTTATTTAAGATATATTTGTTAACCCTCATTCAGATATAGTCCGGTTACTGTGTATAATATTTTGTTATTTCACTGTAATTTCGCTGCATACTGAAAGGCAATTTATAAAATAATCAAGTAACACCTTTTAATATTTTGTAAAATAATCTTTCATTCACTCATATATTTCTAAACTAAACTTATATTTGAATAAACATTACGGTACTACCTTGCTTGTAAGGTTATACATTATTTTCAAAAGAAACAAAATTTATGATCATTGTAAGAATAATTATGTTTAATTCATAAAGAAGCAAAATCATCACAGTCATTTACTGACGGAATTACAAAGTTAATTGATCACTAAATATTCCTTACAGAAAAGTTTTACGTCTGATACAGCCGGTATATATACATCCTAACAAAATAAATGAAAACATCCTGGTTCAAATTATTAATAACAATAATTCAACGGCTTTTTTATCGGAGCGATGGCAAATACAATTATGGTGCGATATTGTTTATAATACAGATTACTCAGTAAATCTTAAATAACGAGTATAGATAGAAACGTTACCATCATCTAATGTCAGTAAACAAAATAATAAAATACTTTTTCCAAATGACCGATTATCTGTCTACCTTTATTCTTATATTTTCTTTATATGTGTTTAACTACTTTTACAATATTAATTTTCCCAACACAACGTCGGCATTTATTCTTGTTTTATTTGGTATTCTTTTTCCGATCTGCGAAAATAATTTCTTCATAATTCCGTGATACTTATATACCGTCACAAGTTAAAACAGTTGTATTGCACGATCTATATCAAATAAACAATAATAAACCAAATCAAAACATAAATTAAAAAGACAATGACTAGAATTTAAAAACGAAATCCTCAATACTACGACAAAGAAAAATATTCCTTTTAACAGTATAAATAACTATCCATTTAATTAGAAATAAACAAACTTTACTCCATAAAGACATCACAAATAAATCCAGATAAAACGCGATGAATATCACACAAAATTCACATTAATTGTCAAAACTAGTATATTCCGAAAATTATTTAATCACGTTTATTTGTATAATCAACGTTTTAAAACGAAATGTGTTGCAGCTAAACTAAAACAAATCTAGAATCATTCTGTCGTTTCTATAACACTGTCAATCGCATTGGCTACATCATGTATGCTCATCCCAAATGTCATTAAAATGGGCGTTCCTTATTAACAACTGTAGACTATCAAATTGACGCGTGTCCAGATTAATCGCTATGCTAATGAATGGATCATACACATATGAATTTGAAACATCTCTGCTCTATTCAAAACAAAACACATGCTACCTTACTGATATGTCAGTTTCCGTTTAAATGTGCATAACAAAATATATATCTGAGCACGGATCTAAATGAGCAGCTTGTTTTTTGTTTTAACTTGTGATGAACACAACATGTTATTTCTAAGCTCCGGATAACAATTATTCTGCATTTGTTTATACATTTACATTACTCTCTGTGTAAAGCGAAAACTGTTTTACAAATTTAAATGAGATTGTTTAAAATCTGTTTACTTCTTAAAGCACGGAAAGTTCGTGCACGAAGGTTCGAATCCATCCCAAACTTAATATCATAAATTCTTGCAAAGAGCCCGGAGCATCCATATTCACTCCCTTTTATGAATCTTATTTTATATAAATAAAGTAATTTTGGAAAATAAATAAATAGAATGATTAAGGGAAAATAAGTTAAATTTTATTGCAGTAAAAATCAATTTAATCATTTAAATTAGTTTCAAGTTAGATAGATATTATGCTAATATAATTATTATTAATTCAAAAGATCGATGAATGTATGATACTATTTATGAAAAAGATAAGTATGTGATTATAAATAAATTATAAAAAGATATTGTAAAAAAATGTTACAAATATGAAAATACTTATATTCTAAATATCGGCAAAGGGACACTGACAATCCATGAATGTTCAAAGAAAAAAATTGACAAGTTTTATAATTTCAAATTTGAAATATTTCGAATATTGCGTTATATGTTTAAAATAAACTTTTCCGTAAAGTTAGATGCTACAAATTCTTTAATGACTGTTTCAGGTATAATTCATCGTTCCCCTTCTTCTTGGTAATGATTTGGCAAATTTTGTTTTCAGATGAACCGTTTTTGATCTGTTGAAAACAATAATCCATATGGAAATTACTAAATTGTTGGTGATTTTTCACAAATTAGCGTGAAAATAATTTATGGGCCAATATGTAAGAAAAGAATGAAAGAAACTGAAATGTGGAAAATTTAATACACAAATAAAAATTAGATATAAACAATACTAGATAAGCTTTAAATAATATTTCCGTGTATTTTATTTTCCAGTTGTTATTTATCACGAAAATCTCTCAATTATTTCAAACAGAATTATATAAAATATTTTAATATTGTTATTTGCAGAAAAGTTCTTTTTTAATAATATTATGATGACATTCTACTCCGTAATAAATCATACTAAAATCTGATTTCGTTCACTTTAAAATGATTACAAATGTGATATTAACACATGGTTTCATAAACTGCTTGCTAAAGAGTTGTATTGCAGTGTTGTATTATGAGGGTTTTCATGTTATAATTTAACTGTTTGTAAAATTATATAGTTTCAGGTGATTGTAATACAAGGACATCATTAAAACATGACTATATAAGATGTGATCAATTCGTGGCTGACATCGCATCAGATGATTATTGTATTGATGCACTCTTGCCATGATTTTCAATAGACAAAGGAAGTAACTCATATGGAAATAAAGCAATAGACAGATGTAAACTATCTCCCTTAGAAAAGCAAACAATCGCTAAGGTGAGGATTTCGGAAAAGGTGTTTTTACATGTTAGAACTACACTGATACTAGCTGGAAAGATTAGTTATTATCAAATGGTAAAGACTCTGAAACTATAACAAATGTCATGTCAGCTATTTTAATGAATTTAACGGTCACGATGCTTTATTTGACATTTCTTAACTCAGTTAATGTAGATGGATCTAAAGTATTAAACTATGAGTATAAAAGATAAATGGATAATGATTATGATAAAGGATTATATCGTTCTTGAATAATTAGCAGCATAGCCTCCCTGAATGATGTATAATTGAGATGTGATGTAAATTATATAAGCAGTGTAAGTAATACGTTGAAATTCACGGGTGTTGTAAGGGAGGTGACAGATCCTCTTTTGTAAAAAAAAACAAACATGTACATTTCCAAGATTTGACGTATCTAAAATTGATGATTCTTTTAAATGGTTTGATTTAGACTGCAAGAAAACAAATCAATTAATTGCACAAAAAATGCAATTTATTTATAAATATGTCACATTCATAATCTGTTCGATTATAATAAGTTCAACTTAAAGATAAACTATGCTTATTTTGGAGTATTTTAATCGCAGAAATTTATTGAAATTTATAAAATTCTTATTGAATATGCCTATTGTTAATAAAATTATGAAAAAACTAATTTACCTATTACCGGTGAAGTAAAGTTGATATTTTCTTAAGAAACTGCCAGTTTTTTTAATTATATTATATATTTATACCGTGACCACTATAATATGCAAACTTTTAAACATAACATATCAACTAAGTGTGAAGTCAAAACATGTTTATTTTATATTTAGAAATAGACTTTTATCAATTATTAATATTTTCTAATATCAAATTTGAGCATAGTATATCTTTAAAGCCACGTATAAATATGTTGTTTATGCCTCATTGTTTTAAATGGCAACAAATGTATTGATAATTTAAAAAAAGTAAGCCACGTAATTTCAATGGCAACAAAGATTTTGAAAATATAATAAATTAGATTTTGAAGAAGTAAGCCACGTGATTTTTTGCGCTATTTTTAAAGCAAAAGGGGAAGTAATAATTGTGAAATACTTTTGCATTATTTTAAAACATATTTTGAAGCTATGTTCTCTGTGGTAAATAGTTTTCTTTGAATGAAAGAGCAGAATATTTTAACAAGGTCTATCAGTTAAATGATTTTGATCCTGTTTTTTTCATAGATGGAAATATTACTTTACAAAAGTACATAAGTAGATCTGCATAACACTATTTAAATATCACGACTGGGATAGATAGTCTATTCAATGAATATTTTATAGAAGACAGCAAGATTTTATCTGAACATATAACAGAGCGTTAAACAATATTTAGAATTTTCCATTTTTCTTAAAATCTGGATCAAAGGTTGTATCATACCATTTCATAAGAAAGGAAATAAAGAAAATGTACACAATTACAGATAAATAACATTTCCTGTCGTTGTTCTGTCTTGTGACGCCTCGTGTGAACTAACATTTTTATAAATTTTTAATTCATTTTCATGTACAGACTCACTCAAACCGAGTCTGTAATTTTCATTTAATTTTGTTGTAATTAATGCTTCCGAGTGATCACACTTTGTCCAGATTGTTTTATCAATTCTGGCTCAATACGTTCCCGAAGGTTTGTCAACTATTCGTTTCTCCAAATTCTCTAGAACCCTTTTAAAACATGTTGAATTCTTTCCATATTGCCAGTAATTTATCACTTCTACTTATATGTACAGAAAAATCTTCTGTCACCATCGTCAGAATGCCAATATTCTGATTCAAGCATAGGAAATGATTCGTTTTAAGTGTAATATTTAAAATAAAATCATCTTTTACGTTCGCCAGTGGTTTTGAATTTATTGTTGCTTCAACTGCTTATAATACTGTTTGTAATTGAATTAAAGTAAGTAATTCATGACCTTGTTATGACACTTATTGACAATGCCCACTAGTCTTTCATTGCTCCTCCCATCCACGGAGCTAATTCTACAATGCATTTGTTTTTGATTATAAAAATTCTAGAATTTGAAAATATTTCTCTATATGATGTTTTTTGTTTCACTTGCAGCTTTGGACAGCGACTTTACCAACTGTCAATAACAATTTCTGTCCGTGACCCTCTTTAAGAAAAACGTTTGTATCCATACAGGATTTCCTCTTCTGACATTTCTTCTAAAAGTCTCAATTTGAATGGTACTGGTAGCTTATTACACGACAAATAAAAATTCACATCTTCTGTTGCCCTTATTTTATTTAAATCAAGAGCGGTCCGAAGAAATCAAGTCCATTTTAAGAATAGGGTACTGTTTTTTTACTCTAGAAGACGGCAATGGTGCAAAGTGCCTCTTATATAGTCTACTTTCATAACAACGATAAGTTTTACACTTTCCTAAAACCAATTTCACAGCAGAACGTCCAGAACTTAAACCGCACTTCAGGAAGCTTTTCGAAACACTCCTATGAAAGTTGTGTTTATGAATCCTTTCAACGATCAATTTTGTCAGCATATCGCTTTTTGGGATCAACAATGGTTACCTTGCTCCCTCTGTCAATCCTAAATTTCCTTATCTTCCTTTGCTCGGAGAATTGCTTCTTCATAAAAAAAGTCCAATATGATAAACAAGATCAACAAGGAAAGGCGGCGCTCATTGAACGCAACACCTACTCGACCAACCAATTAGAAATAGTGGCAATGAGCCAAGGAAGACCCTAAATAAACACAAGACAGGGCGCAAGGGAGAGCACGGTCAGGCTTATCACTACAATTATACATTGAAGAAATAATAGTAACCGCTAACGAAATGAAAATCAAAGAAAACAAATAAATGATTGATTGATTGATAGGCCCACTAAGTAAAAAGGCACAGGGGAAGGGGATAGATAATTCAGGAAAGGGAGAAATAAAGAAATAAAACTAGGGACAAAAGGGAAGATACGTACCGTAGACGAGAAAACAACAAGGGAGACAAACAAAAGTGTAACCAAAACAGTATGAAACAACAAGACATAAATCCTAGGAACACAGAGGGGCGTCCCCTTGGAACGGTCAGCAGAATAAGAACTACTGGGTAGTTTAAACAAAATCAAAAGATGGAAGCGCAGTGTCCAACTGTGAAAGGGTTGAACTCTAAGCTGTTGTGTTGAGGTTAGAAGACAATGTCATAAATATTGCTATTATATATAAGTTATTAGACAATGTTATAAATACTGCTATTGTATTGAAGTAAATAGACAGAGTCATGGATGCTGCTATTATATTGAAGTTAATAGACAATGTCATAAATACTGCTATTGTATTGAAGTTAATAGACAATGTCATAAATACTGCTATTATGTTGGGGTAGATGGACAGTGTCATAAATACTGCTATTGTATTGAAATAAGATGACAACGTCATAAATACTGCTATTTTATTGATGTTAATGGACGTTGTCATAAATACTAATATTATATTTACATAACCTGGTACAAATGCTGCTTTTTTGTTTGATATATATTTTGGGCCGGAGGCCTTTGATTATGAAATAAAAGAGTTGAGCTTAAGCATGTAGTATGTCTTTAAATATAAGGGTCATAACCTCTCTTAATAAAACTTTTAATGATTTTAGAAAAAACAGTAGAGAAAATTACCATGACCCAAAATCTTACGAACTTTGTAGATCACATCGCCATAAAAACCAGGCTGGTTAATCTATTGTCACAGAAGTGTTTTTAAATCACTATTGAATTTTGAAATTAAATCAAAATTTCGATCGTAAAATTTTGAAAAATATTTTCATACGATAGCGGTAGCCCTGTTCTAGAAGCTTTCGTTGAAAGCCTTGCTTAAAAGCTCTCTCAACTGTAGTCATTTTTGTGTATTCCAGATAAAGCTTCATTATTTTTTTTGTAAGTATCGATCTACATTTTCTCCAAAGCGTCTAATTCCTCAGATGTCAGTGAATCATTCTCACATTTTTGTTTTATTTTTCTTTATAAATTGTTAAGAGAGTGCAGTAATACGGATAATTTGTCAACAGACAAATTTTGAACTATCAATTATTTAAAAGGGAGCGTTAATTTATTTGCTCCCTTAACTCCCATCAATGTATTTGACACTTTTTCTCCATCATATAACACGTTTCCCAAATTTCCATTTTTTCACAACCGATGTACAATGTACTTTCAATATCTGAATTCAATATCACTCTTCGATATATTTGAAAACACGTTAAAAGTGTCTGTTAGTCTTGCAGGTCTTTTCCACTAAAACTGGACGTGTAGGTCATTAATTTTTGATCCTCTTTAGGCAATGTCGGCTTGGTTAACCTTTGAATCACATAATTAAATTTGGTTGCTCTACATGAATCGATCTCTTTGATGCGGTTGTTAATGAAAACGGGAAGTGGTTTGTTCGTTTTTAGCCAGACTTTTACATACTGGAATCTGTCCGAATGTATGATTCGCCAATTTTCTATTTCAACTGTTCATGTTAAAATTATAAACATCTTACACTTATCAAAACACTTAGTAATTCTAGCCTTGAAACTGACATTGTTTTAACCGGCAGGTCTAAACCTGATTTAGCAAACACGAGATCAACTTTCATCCGGCTATAAGTATTCTGGTGAAGGTAGGTAGAAGTTGTGTACGATTTCAAAGATGCGTCACAAAAACAAAGTAACATGTATATCAAATGCTCCCAATGATGTATTGATAAGAATCTTTGGAATGAAAACTCTGAAATCTGATCTTATTTCTAACCAAACTTCTTTTGTAAACAAACATACCAAACATATCAAACTTTGACATAATTATATCGAGAATAAATCTCTTTGATAAGCTATGGTTATCACTTTGTATGTTAGGTTGTCTTAGTGAAAGTATCTAATTTTTTATCCAACCGTTGTGTGTTCCACTTCAGCTCGATCTTGAATGACTATTGCATTATTACTGTATCACTGTTTAATACCCATTCTCATTGATTCATGGAAGTATAATCGAATATTTCTTTAGATTTCAGTTTTAGTTTAAGTGCGTCATTATCTTTGTACCTGTCATAACGTTATCAACATAAATGTCGTGTTTGATCTGCATAGCCATTCCTATGTCATACATTTTGACTCTCCGTAGTGGCATCTAGTCTAGTAAGACTCGACTTCAGTTGACACAGAAAAAGATGATTTGTCCTTTTAAGAAGAATATTGATTATCAATATCAGGTATGTGAAAATATTAAGTAATTATAAAGATATTATACCATTGGAACTTTTGAATAATCCCTTAAAATCGTGATTTAAAAAATACTCCCTCAGAAGATGGTTTTCAGAGCGGCAAAACGCATCGTTAGTATGCATGTAAAATCTTTACAACAATATTTATGATTGTGCGATTTATTGAAGATGCCAAAAGTTTCAATTCAACAATAAGTTGCTATACTTTTTGTTAAAATTACCAGATACATTTGAGTTTTATGTGAACTCAATGCTGTGTAGAGAAAGTTGTCCCTCATTAAACAGATGAAAACTGTAGCTTTGGTTCACATGATATCTCAGACATTTCATTTTCTTTAAGATTATATCAAAGATGTTCCTGAATTCATGACCAGGAAGAAGAGGATACCCTATTAGCGTTGAAAGACAACTTTGTGGTATATTGTTTGAACATATACTGTTAGGATTGCAGATCGTTTTGGTGTTACAGAATCTAATTTTTGAACAGCTTTGTTAATATTGAGAAGAAAGCTTATTACTTGGCTTAGTGCTGAGGACTTAAGGCAACATTAACAGTAATTTCCAAGGAAAAATGGCTTTTTGGGACTTTTTGGCTCTTTTGATTAGACACACATACAAGAGTTAATCCAAAAACTCGTAGACTTTTTAAATATCTATTGAACGTCAACGTGTATTGTAATGAATTTTATCAGCATAAATTGTAGAATTTTATCAACATATTTTGAAAGAAAACAGTTAGCTCCATCAATGAATAATGATTTTATATTAAATTAAGCTATAAACGGCACCCGACGCACGGTAGAAAGCGCAATGATTTTGATTTTGCTTAAAACTATTAATCAACGTAGGAAACCGCTAAACATTACATGCTTCTTCCATAATGTCATTTTAGTATTTTTTTTTAAATGTAGAGGTCAGTTCTATTAATGCTTGTTAATATCGCTAGAAACGCCAGACGCTAGGGTTATTGTTTACAACGGGAACATTATAGACGCAGGAATTAAAAAATCATAAAGTTTTATTGTTATTTGGGAATGACACCAACAAAATCATTTGAAAAGAAATCAGCAGGCGAACAAAGAAAATGAAATCGCACGGTCATAAGTGTTTAAGTGGCAGAAGAGATTAAATGATGGAAGGGAAAACGGATATTACGTTGAGAGGCAGTAACGGTCATTGACTGAATAACGTTGAAGCACAGGTTGTACGTTATTAAAACGTTGACTTCAATAACTGTTTGGAGTGCACCGCTGTCAGCTACATCTGTTAAAAAGAAATATTGTTGTAATATAAATAAGAGGCGGTGAAATCAGGGGAGGGACTCTTTTATTCTAACTGGGAAATGTAGGCAGAACATGAACGTCGACAATCCCTTTTGGATGAAAATGTAACAAAATTGATTGTATGTGCGGGTAGACTTTTTCCGGCCGCCACACAGCATAAACCATACATTTGGAAGCATAAAAGATGAAAATTAAAATAGTTCAATTCATTTAATTTGTCAATCACCAAAATATTTTCTCTATTGTTTATATCATTCATAACAGTCTGATAATTACACTTCCTTCCTCATTCAAAACCGGACTTGATTATATTTGGGCATGTTCACGTATGCTACGAGCAATTTCTTGTGATAGATTTAACATTTTCAAATGCAAATGAAATCACTCCTAGTCAAATACAAGTTATTATTCCCTCGCGTGACACACACTTTTAAAAAATGGCGATCGCTTTCATGGCTCAGGATTGACTAATATAATACTGTATTTGGAGGTATATACAAATATTCGCGCTATTTTGAATTCGCGGAGATGACTTCCGAAAATCATAAATTCGCGTACACCCTTCAGGTAAAAAAATAAGGGAATTACTCTTACACGATTAGGCAATAGTTTTCGCAAGCAGTCATCTTTCATTTTACATAGTTTTTACTGTAATCATTGCGGAGCTTCACAGTTATTTTCAACGCCTGGTGTCAAACAATACACTTTTGTACAGAACAATGACACTTATTTGTCTAGCGGACAGATTATGGCAAACAAAAGAATGTCCGTTAACGTGCGTGATTTTTCACAGTTTTCAACAGCACTGAATGAGACCATAATCTTTTCACCAATTTTGTTAAAATGTTGGCTGAGTAATTGTGTTTTGTTTTCCATGTTTTCATCAGTTAGAATCGTTAATGTTTGTGTTATTTGTATTGTTTGTTTAGAAAAACAAAATATAATCTGATCATATGTCAAGACGTTTATGACTCAGTCTATGAAATAAATAGCGTGATGCAATGGTATTGTTCAAACATGTTTAAACTTATACAAGAATCCGATAATCAGATCAGTCAAACAATAATACACTAGCAAACTGATTTATATACAGAGCTAAATGTTACATGTACAGTTTATACAACAGTAACATCACTCTTTGAAAGCGCCACGGATACCAGACTTATGGCAGCCGTGAACACACTGATATACATTGTTCTATTGATGCGCGAAAATATGACTATTAAGAAATTATTAGTGTAGATATATTCGCGCTGAACATAAATTCGCGTATCGAATGTCACCGCGAAGATCGCGAAAACTTGAAACCCGCGAATATTTCTACACATACAGTATACTCCGCCCTTTTTCGTTGATCTGAGGGGTAACTTTTTCATCTCCTAGAATTGTTTGTTTTAATTATTGAAACAAGCGATCATTCATATATTTTGTTTATAATCAACAATATCATTGCCATTTAACGTTGATTATTGAACTTATGTTTTAGCGATATACTTCATGCATTTATGAAATATTCGTCTAAAATTGAGGCTACATGTACCTTTAAGGGAAAACAAATTTTGATAGTCAAGTTGATATTGAAAAAAAATGAATAAACTTGTATTTAGGCATAAAATAAAAAGAAATTGGTTTGTTTCTTGTTATAGATGTATTTCTACTTCATCTTGGGCCTTCAAAACATAAGTCTCATCGGTGGCTATGCCGCTTGACAGAAAATTTTGTTTTAGCCCATTCAATGAAATAAAATTTCATCTTACTCAGACAAATTTAAAATATATATCCTTTGTATATATCCTCTAAATAGTAGACATTCTTTCCATAAATATTGGTTATCTCGACATGGATAATTTCACAGTCACTGCACCAGATTTACGGCGAAGAAAAGAATTTAAATGTTATATAAATTTGTAATAATCACTGCTATGTCTTTTAAAAAGCACAATGTCATGTGTAATTATGCCATGCCAACAACACTGGAATGTTACAAACAAACTAAGGTAATAACTCTAAATATTTTTGTACATGCAAAGATCATCAGGAAGTAGATACGGAAACACTTTCAGCATGCCCCTGATTCCTTGCTCTACCGATATTGTAGACTTGTATCCGAGCTTTTGTATCTTAGCATACGACACTTCGTAATCTCTCTTGTCCTTATCTTCACCCAAATCTGATTCGGTTACTTTGCTTCCTTTAACATTTTTCTGAACAAGATTTGCCAATTGAGACTTTGACATATTCATTTTTTCATCACCTACGTTGTATGCCTGTCCTTCCATTTCTGATGCATGCTCAAGAGCAAAAATAAATGCCAAAGCAGCGTCTCTCACGTGTAAGAATGTACGCCGGAAACTTCCTTCGTATAGGTCGAATTGCTTGCATGCAACAGCTTTGTATGTAAGATCGTTTACAAGAAGATCTAATCTAAGGCGTGGAGACAAACCAAACACAGTTGCAAGTCTAAGCGCGATTCCACCAACACAAAGAACCATTTTCTCCCCTTCTGCTTTACTGCTGCCGTATAGTGTAAGTGGACTGGTGCTCGTTTCTTCAGTGCATAATCCTTATACAGCGCCATAGCAAGATCCTGTGCTCGCGTAAACTAGTATTTGATTTTCAGTTTTTAATTTTTTTTTTTTTTTTTTTTTGAACCACCTTTAAGGCCCTTTTATTTACTTTTCCTTTTTACATAATACATTCATTTTACATTTTTCAATTAATTATTTTACATAACATACGTTACAAACTAATATATATGTTGTTGTAGACATTTTAAAATAATTTCAAAGAGCTTAAACGTGCATCTCTTTAAGAAAAAGTTAAGAGAAAGGATATTATATTTTAAACAAGATAGAGTTTTTTAAATCAATTTTTAAAAAAATTTCTTGAGTCAGTTGGAAAAATACTGACAATTTGGGGAGGTGCTAAAATATAAAAGGATAATTTGCAAGAGAATAAAAAACTACGATAAGATAAAAAAAATGGTAATATTAAGAAAGAAAGGCTGCTTTGGTAATATACTTCTGACATATCATCAATCAGTTCTTATAGCATTATTAGAAAGTTATTCCACTTCCTGTTGAAATCATCAAGAGAATCATTTTGAAATGCTATGTATTTTTCTAAAGATATTCTATCAATCAATTTTCTTTTAAACACAAGATTATTTGGTATTTTCTTTTTTGTTTTACAACTATATATATAATATTTGGCAAATAAGAGAATATATGATAAAATTTTATTTCGTGAATGAAAAAAGGACAAAAATTTGTCTTGGGTTGCATGTATACCAATTTCAACCAACCATTTAAACAATTCATTCCAGAAAATTTGTGTTTGTTGACAGGTCCAAAATATATGTTCTATGCTATCTATTTCCATATTACAAAAATCACAAAGACTAGACTCCACTAATTTACATCTAAAGAGAAATTTGTTAGTTGCAATATTTCTATGTAAGAAATCAAAATAAAAATTTTGCAAAATATTATCCTTACAAATATCAAACGCATTTAAATATATTTGTTGCCAATTGAAATTTTTATCTGGAAATACTGCCTCCCATTTTAACTGGGATTTTAGTTTTTCATTCTGGTATTTTAGCTTTCTTTCTTTTTGAACCTGTGTTAATTTTCTATTTAGGAGATGTGTTTCTGTTTTTTCTAAAAGCTCATAAATATTTATTTCCTCAGTTGTTACAGAAAGAATGACATTATCTAATTTTCTTTTCCAACATGTTGGGATTGAAGAGATAAGTCTATGGTAATTTAAAAACTCAGTATTAGGAATGTTATATTCAGTTTTTAATTGACTAAAAGTTTTAAATTTTTTCGCGTTTGTATCATAGATATCTTTTACATGGTATATATTTTTGTTTCTCCACTGTCTGAAATAGAGAAGGCTATTGTTATTTTTTATGTTTCAATTTTGCCAAAGAATTTGTTCTGAAATATTTTTCGGATTTTCATTAAAATTGATTTCACTCCAAGCTACTAATACTTCGTGTATAAATTTATTTTTGATTTTAAATTTCAATATATCTTTTGTGTTTATATTGTATTTAAATAAAGATATTCCACCTAATGATTTATATTTTTCTTTATTATTTCTTTCCACAACCCATCATTTGAATCGTTTATTATTCTTTTTATCCAGTTCGATTTTATTGAGTTCAAAAATATAGGAATGTCAATCATATTTAGACCTCCGTTTTTGTACTCCTGTATTATCACATCCCGTTTGACTTTATCCCTTTTTGAGCTCCATATAAATTCATAACATTGTTGTTTAATTGTATTTACAGTTTTATTTGGAGGATTGGGTAGAACAGAAAACAGGAAAGTTAATTTTGGAATTATTAATGATTTCAATACTGAGATATTACCAATTGTTGTGAGATGTCTAGCTTTCCATCTGTTTATGTCTATTTGGAATTGAGATAATCTGTTATCGTAATTTAATTTGAAGATATGGTCAGTTTTTGAATGAAATGTTATTCCTAGTGTTTTGACACTTTCTGATGTCCATGAAATATTACTATATTTTTTTCTACTATATAAGGTCGTGCTGGTTTCGCAGTGGGCCTATTCTTAGAGCTGTACATTTACTATAATTAAGATTTAGACCCGAGATGAATGAAAATTGTTCAAATATATTTAACATTTCTTTGAAACTGTTATTTGTACCATCTAATAATATTGTTGCATCATCAGCAAACATGCTGTTTTTTACTTCTATATCAAATATATTAAATCCTTTAATATTTGTATTTTCTCTTATTGCTATGGAGAGGAGTTCAATTGCTAAAATAAAAATGTAAGGAGATAAAGGACAGCCTTGTCGGACTCCTTGTCTGATATTAAATGAGTCCGACAAGAAACCATTGTAAAGAATACAACTTGTTGGATTTTTGTATAACAATTTTACCCACATTTTTAAATTTGGTCCAAAGTTAAATAGATCGAGTGTTTTTAAAATAAAATTATGATTCAAACTATCAAAAGCTTTTTCAAAATCAGCAAAAAATAATATTCCAGGTTTTTCGTTTTGTTCTGCGTACTCGATTACATCATAAATCAATCTTATATTTTCACCAATGTATCTGCCTTTAATAAATCCAGTTTGGCTATTGTCGATCAAGTTATTTAGTACACGTTTAATTCTATTAGCAATTACTTTACTCAGTATTTTATAGTCAACGTTTAATAAACTTATTGGCCGCCAGTTTGAAACAAGTGATAAATCTTTTTTTGGTTTTGGGATTAAGGTAATTAAACTCTGTGCCTGCAACTGACTTAAATATTCAGTTTCGAATGAATAATTAAGAGAATTTATTAGATCATTATTAATTTCATTCCAAAACATTTTATAAAATTCAACGTTTATACCATCTGATCCAGGACTTTTCCCATTTTTCATGGTTTTAATTGCTTCGATACACTCTCCTTCTGTAATAATTCCTTAACATAATACTTGCTCGTTGTCGTTTAGTTTAGGGATTTTATTTTCATCATAAAAGTCATATGTTGAGTCTCTTTGTATCCTTTCACTGTACAGACTTTCATAATATTTTTTTTGCTCATTCAGAAGTTCATTTTGGTTTGACGTAACATTACCATTGACATTTAGATTATTAATAAGTTTTCTTTCAGCATTTCTAGTCTCTAAGTTTTTTAGCAATTTAATGTTTTTTTCACTGTTGTCTAATTTAAAACTTTTTATTCTCGTTATAATTCCATTGATATTTTCATTATGAAATTGTTCTAATTCTGATTTTTTCAACTCTAAATTTCTATTTAAATTTTCGTCAAAATTGCAGGCTATCTCAGTTTCAATTTTTTCGATTTCTGTCATAAGTTTTTGAATTTGTTCTGTTTCTGTTTTCTTTTTATATTTTGAAAATCTTATAGTTTCATTTCGTATTGTACTTTTAATAACTTCCCATCTGACTAAAGGGTTTGTGTCTGTATTAAGAGAACGTATTTCAGTTATGGCATTTTTAATTCTGTCTTTAAATTCCATATTTAAAAGTAAACTATTATTTAGTTTAAAAACACCAGGTCCTCTCACTATAGGATCAAAATTTAAAGATTTAAAACTAGGCTTTATGCCGGATTTTTCAACAATATTTACCAAATCATTTGAAAGAACAAAATAATCTAATCTACACGCTATATTTAACCGTACTTTTGAGCGCCAAGTAAATCTTTTAGTGAACGGATTTTGTACCCGAAATATATCATTAAGTTGAAAAGTTTCAAGTATACTTTTTATTTTTTTGCGACATTTCAAATGTGTATGAGGGTTACCACCTTGTTTGTCAATATTAGGTTCTAGCACTACATTAAAATCTCCTCCTATAATAAAAAGGTGATCACTTCTGTCTTTAACGAAGGCTTCTAATTTACAGAAAATATCAATATCATCTTTATTTGGGCCGTATACATTTATGATAAATACCTCTTTGTTTTCAATCTTTACATGAAGTGCTAATACACGTCCGATCTCAATTTCAAAAGTATTTAGAATGTGAATATTTAAACCATTTCTGAAAAGAACTGATACGCCTAACTGATTACTTGAATTCCCACTATTGATTATTGTTCCATCCCATTCTTTTTCCCACTTTTCTTTATCAGCCTGTTTGAAATGCACTTCTTGGAGAAGGCTTATGTCAACCTTTTGTGTTTTCAACCATTGAAAAATAGCAATTCTCTTGTCTTTTCCAGAAATTCCGTTAACATTATAAGTAAAGATAGTAGTTTTAGACATTAAATTGAATCGATGAAGAAAATTTATATACTACCAAAGCAGTTAAAAATTGTTCAAGTATAAAAGTCTTCCTGCAAAGAGGATTAAGTTGTGAATTACATGACCGCTACTAAATATTGTTTAAATTGATGTTTTATCTATTGTAAATGAACTATGACATTTTTTATTAATACCTAATGAATTGTTTGGTAACATTACATGTATGTTAAAAAAAACAATAATAAATTTTAATCTAAGCTTGATCGCTATTAAGTTAAATCCTAAGTAAACCAAATATGACATACATATACATATATTCGGTGCAAATCAATGTTAAACAGTCATTACGTCATTTTTATCTACTATCAGGAATTAAAAATGAATGAAACAACAACAACAAAAACCAAAATAATGCAACATGACATATCAGAAAGAGAATATTATTATGGTACCTAACATACACTCTTACATATCATTTAAAGATGTGAATATTTGGAGAGAAAAAACTAAATGTTATGGATTAAAATTTTTTAACAGAAAAATATTTATGTTTATTAAGTCATTGTCCAATAATTACTAAAGTTACTTTATTCTGAAATGAGTTATGAAGGAATTTTAGGTGACATTTGGAATAAGAGGATGAAACAGAAAAAAAAATATCTATCTAATTTTGGTATCAGTACTATCAAAATCATTTATATATCTTATATTTCTTAATATCAAATCTAATTAATTTAAACAGCAAGCAAAAAATATTACACTCATTTTGAAAACTCCTACCATCAAATCTAATAAATGTAATTGCTAGCAAATCACATTACATACAGTTTGACATTCATACTATCAAATCTAATACAAATCATGTTACATTCATTTTGACATTCACACTATCAAATCTAATCGATTTAACTGAAGACAAAACACTTTACATTTATTTGTACATAAATACCGCAAGCAAAATACATTGTATTCCCTTTGACATTCATACCATCAAATCTAGTAGATTTAACTGAAAACAAAATATATCACATTCATTTTAACATAAATACAGCAAGCAGAATATATTACATTAATTTTTACCTTTATACTATCAGTCCTAATACGTTCAACTACAAGCTAAATATAGTGTATTTATTTTGACAATTTGAAATTTGACAATCATAGTACCATAATCTAAATAAATTAACCGCAAACAAAGTATATTATATTCGTTTTGACGTTCATTTATACTATTTAATGGTGTAACTTTTACCGAAAACAAAAACTTGACATTCATTTTGACATTCATACTCTCAAATGTAAAAAAAAAAATTAACCACAACAAAACATATTATATTCATTTTGCCACTCATAATATCAAATGTAATACATTTAATCGCAACATTTTGACATTCGTACTATAAAATGTAATAAATTCAAACCCAACAGAACGATTTTACCTACATTTTGACATTCAAACTATCAAATGTAATAAATTAAATCGCAACAAAAACATATTACATTCATTTTGACATTCACACTATTAAATCTAATAAACTTAACCGCAAGGCAACTATATTTTTATTCAATTTGACATTCGTATTGTCTATACCCTTGTAATATGTTTCTCTTCTATCGAAAAACATGAAAGGGAGAAGAGAAACAGCACAAAGGAATATCTTGTATAAACGACTTATTACCCCATACTAATAAACCTTCTTTGGTCAGAAAATAATGAGAAAAAAATAAAAATAAAACAATCAAATGTTATTATGTTATTTAAGATTGAACAATGTTAATATAATTTATGTATGTATATTCTAGTATTCATAATGTGATATTACAGTCAATATCATGTGCGTCGAAAACGAAAAGCTGTCTATAAATAATCTGTGGGGTAACAGCGTATTTCATTTATTTTTCATTGTAAATTTAAAATTGTTTTTATACAAATATCTAAACGAATGTACAATGTGTCAGAAAAGGAAAATAACATATTTGTGTCAAAATTCGTGTATAACTATCTATGTTATAATTGGGATTAAAAAAAAACAAACAAAAAAACAGGAGTGATACGAGAAAGTTACTTAAACTATAAAACGTTAATTTAAAGAAGCTAACTCAACAAAGTTTAATGTTCAATAACAATAGTTTTTATGCGTCTTTTGTTAAACATTTCTCTTTTCTCATGATGTACATGTATTTACCTTTTTTCACTTAAGAGTCTTCATTTGATTTGTTGGTATTTATATGTTTGTTTTCAACGTGTTATGTTTTATTTTCTGTTCCAAACATTCGTTGTAGATTTTTCGGAAGAATTTCCTCCAATCTCACGAGCCGGCCACGGGAGCGAAAGCCATTGGTCATATTCTGAGAATTTGATCAGCCGTGTTGTTGTGTTGTCTGGTCTTAAGGGGTTCGTTGACTTAAATATGGCAAATAATTTGCCTTCGAAAGACCATGCTTTTTCGATTCGTTTGGGATCTTTTAAACGTAATGACATTAAAGCTTGCTGATTGGAGTGTGTAAGATCTTCATTCAAATATATTCTGGTTCCTTTAAGTGACTTTGCATTTTTCATGATATTAACTTTCGTTTGCCTTCTTACGAATTTTACAATTATTGGACGGTTACTGCCTGTCTTGAACTGACCAATTCTATGTGCAATGTCGATTTCTTCATCGAGAACAACCAATCCGAGATTGTCTTTGCACATTTTCTGGAATTGTATTTTTGTCTGTAATGAAGACTGTTGGGGAGAATCTTCTTTTATTCCCGTGATACGAAGGTTATTCCTTCGACTGTATTGTTCTTGATCATTTGCATTTTCTTTTAATTTTTCGTTTTCTAATTTTAATATTTTTAATTCAGTGTTCATCTTTTCTTCTGATTTTTCTATTCTTGTTTCTATAACATGTTTGTTTTCGCTTATCTCTGAATTAAGTTTTGAAGTGGAGTCTGATTTGTTATAAATTTCATCTTCTAAAAATGATGACTGATCCTAATAATTGTTCCTTCATTTCTTCAAATGTGTCTTTTATTATGTCTCTGATGAATGACCTGTCATCTTTTGTTAAAACGTTGTTGAGTTTTTCATCGATTTTGTCTAGTTTTTGTTCTAGTTTCATCTCCACGTTCGTTTCTATCAATTCAGGTGATGCCGCGGTTTTTTGTTTTTTACTTTTTTGTTTTCTTTGATGAGACTTTGAGTTATTGGGGTTGTTTTTTATTCGTAGGTCTTTTCCTAAACTTTTATTCATTGGGTCTGTTTCTTCTGTTGTTTCATTTAAGGAGCTAAATGAGTTCGTTATAGCACTAGAGTCTAAGTCGCTACAGCTAGTGGTGGATTCTTTTTTTCGTTTTGTTGTTCCGCCTTTAACATTCATAATTTATATGATCAAAAGTCACAAGCGATCAAGCAGAGTACGTGATAACCGTTAGTTCCCGTTATATCTATCCTATAATAGTCATTACTGTTATACCTAACCAAGCGTGACGATTTTTTGGCAATACTGTCTATGTGCTTTTTACACCTATTTATTAAATGTATACTAAAAAGTTCTGTATAAATATCACCATAAATACTTTATAGATTTCATAAATGTTCATACCATTTTGAAGCTATTCCTTTATATATATAACACACATAAATTCCTTTTTAAGCGTTCAGTAATTCACACAAAATGCGTTGATTTACATGATAGACATTTTTACGTGTTTACATTTTAGAACCGGAAATAGATCCCGTTTCAAATTTTTAATTTCGTGATATTATCTGTTCCTACGATATTCGTATTAATTGCGCATTCTGGATCATTATCGCATGCCGGGTAGCCGACAATAGCAGCAAGATGAACTATTGCGTCCTTTCCGGTCATCACATTGGCAAGAAGTTCCTTATCACAGATATCACCTTTAATGATTTCAAGGTTGATGTTATCTGCGATCGGCAGTACAGGGGTTATGCCCCACATAAAAATATCGAAAATAGTGACCTCATGACCTTTATCCAAAAGTAAAGATGCCAAAGTAGAGCCAAGATATCCCGCACCTCCTGTTATTAGAATTTTCACTCCTGTTACTGTACTTGTTTCCTGAATCAACATACAAAACAAAAGGCATATGATTTGACTAGTTATGTTTAAACATTACAGGACAACCTCTTTACATACATACTTTGTCGATAATAAGCAGCAATGCAATTTGTGTTTTTTTTCATAAATATCACAATAAAAATCATTACGTTGCGTAACTTTCAATGACATATTATTTCCTTTAATCGAAAGAACAATAACTGTGTGCTCTTTTGTAATTGAATTTTAGGTATGTAATCCAGATTTTGTCGTATAGCTGCCTTTAACAGAATAAAATGTGCATGGCTCTAGGGTTTTTTAAACACAAAGGTTGAGATTTAAGTGTTACAATTTAGAAAACTTTCAGTCAGCTGCAGTCATCACTTGTGTACATAAAAAATATTTCATATCTCAATTTCAATTGATTGCTATTGTCTTTGAATGGTCTGTATACTTTATTGTTTTAATATTGTAATATAATATTTAGTTAAATTGTCGCATAACGGAGGAAGAACTCACGGATGTTGCATACTTTTAATATACAAATACAAACACACATGTATACAACTCAAGAACCAAATTCGAACTGTTCCCTGGACATTTGAGAATAGTATATATAATGGCAACCTGTCATAAGGACATTTTATAATGTATATAAATTCACACGTTTTAGAGTTACATGTATTAATCATTTTGACATAAGCTCAGTCTACATGTATCCTGCACTATAATATTCATAAATCAAAGTCATGTTCCATAGTGCACATTATGAAATAAAAACCTTAATATATGTATACACATGTTGACTTGTCATTCTTTTTGAATATAGCGTGGCAGTAACAAGTCGCGCTTTTATGACTTTTTTGTTAACGGTTTTTGAAGAAAAATACCATTTACAGGCTGTTACGATATTGCATGTCTTTTTTATCGAAAAATGTTGCTGGAGTCTAATCAGAATGTTTGAGATACTCATTTCTGACATGTTTGGTTGTATTTGATAATACACCTGAGCATATTGTTTTCTTTTAAGAATTATTTGTTCCATGGACACTAGTTTTCTAAAAAAAAAACGAATTGCTTTAAACGCATCATTACAGAATTTGCAGTGAAGAAGAAAAAATCTGCTACAAAATCTGCTGTACCTGCTTTTTTGATATTGACAGCTTATCTGTGATATGCAAGCTTCATAGCTATTGATTCTTTTTTAAAATTCTAAGTTATTTAGATATTCCCATTGTTTCTCATTTAGGACACACGCATTAATTCACTTTGGCACAATATCCACTTTTCATGGACATGCTTAAGCCATTGATAATGGGTGTGAATTACCACTAAAGTCCATAAATTGGCTCAGTCAAACCGAGAGTGCAACATATATAAGTTTGCTGTGATGGACTTTCTTTAGGAATTTTCAATTAAAGGCAGAAATATATATGACTCAAAGCATATTTTCTTTGTATTACATCGGTGATTCTAGAAAATACTTTAAAGGCTTGATTCTGAACTCTTTATTATGTAGATATCTAGCTTTTGCAAAGAATTCTATTAACTATTAGAATCAATAATGAGATGATAGTTGAATTAACAGCTTATGGAAATATGCTGACAACTTATCAATATGCTCCCAACTTAAATCCATAAATTTGTGCTGAATTAATTTGCATATCATTCAAAACATGTAGGTCATTAATTGTTGCTCCTCTTTAGGCAATGTCGGCTGGGGTTTCCTTTGAATCACATAATTAAATTTAGTTGCTCTACATGAATCGATCTCTCTGATGCGGTTGTTAATGAAGACGGCAAGTGGTTTGTTTGTTTATAGCCAGACTTTTACTGATATTATTTCTAACTAAACTTCCTTGTAATTTCATCATATACATGGCAACCAACTTTGCATATATGAAAGGGGCCCCATGCCCAAAATGTTTCTTTTGTCTTAAAGACCTGTGCCAAGCTTTTCCCGTTTTCTGAAGTATTTAAGCATATTTTGTTACAAATTGTATTACAAGTATGACATCATTTCACGAAATATTTCTTTCAAAGGCCTTGTAACAATAATTTGCCTTTATAGTCCAGTCAATTTGTAACAAAATATGCTAAAATACTTCAGAAAACGGGAAAAGCTTGGCACAGGTCTTAATTAAGACAAAAGAAACATTTTGGGCATGGGGCCCCTTTTATATATGCAAAGTTGGTTGCCATGACAGCCATTTTTAAAAATGGCCGCCATGACATGAAATGAACATTTTCCTATTCCAGTACAGGCTACTTATAGTTACAATTTTACTTGTAATTATCACAATTTTCACTTAACATAAATAATGTGTACTACTTATAATTAAAATATACTAGTTAAAATTTATAATGCAATTTATTGTTTTTGTTTTCATGATATTAAGTTCAGTGAGTTGACAAATCAATTTATTTTCAATTTATTTCAATGATCAGTTCGTGAACTTTGAATACTTTTTATCCTTTTTTCATTTTCATTTTATTTGTTTGAATCAAACGTAGACGATTAAATGTAAGCATCAATAGTTGAAGCGTACTATTACATAAGGAATTAAAAGAAGGATAACTTTCACAGGCAACAGATTCTTCAGAATGTTGTAAGAAAATTTAGATCATTACTAGATCAATTGATATGATATTGATATGTTAGAATAGGGCATTATATCTGTGGCAAAAGACACTGCCAACAATTATTCTATAGGTGAAGCACAAGACAAGGTGTATTAGGTAAAGTGAGAGATATATTTTAAATATTTCTTGTTTTAAAATTTGGCAAAAGCATTTCATGTACTAAAAAGAAGCATTTATGTCTGAATTTTCCAAAGCATAAAAACAGAATGAGATGTCTCAACAAATTCCTGTAAATGAAACCCAAGCTCGAATTTCTTTTCAGTAATTAACAGTTCCTCAAGGTAAAGATACTGGACAATTCTCATAAAAAAAAAAAAGAAAACAAGAAAGAAGAAAAGCAATATGCAACTCCTACAAATTTGCTTTTTGTCATTATTTTATATAGTTGCTAAATAACGCCTATCAATGAGTAATGTACAGGGATTTTGATCTTAAATTGGACATAGATACATGCCTGAAACAACTGAATTGATATGATTATTCTATGAATATGCAGTACTTGAACTATTATTGGAGCCAAAATGAATGTAAAATCAAGGAACCTTTAGGATGGTATCAATATAGGCACTGTGGCAATGATTCAAGAATACTTGGTAGTGGTGTATCAGATACTTCTGCAAACAAAAAGTTGTTAGATTGTTTTCTTATATAAATCCATGTATAAATATGTATACATATCTGACCACGAGATAAGACTAATATTAACCATGAATTCAAACAATATGGTAAAAGTTTATAAGACAATTATACAAACAAAAACCTGATAAAGACCTACTGATTCCTATGGCATGAAATTTCAATTGTGACCAATGTCAATACTATTGGAAGTTTCCATCGTCTATGGCAAATATCAAAAATAAAATCAAAGCAAACAATTTCATGTCAGTCAAACTAAATTTAACATTATATAAGGAAATCTGAGCATGAGATTAATGTAAATATAATTTGAATATCTCCAATGTCTATGGAACTTTAGAGCTTAAGAGTAAGACAACACACATGTTCGACTTAGAACTGCAAGGATAAACGTAAAAACAAACAAATAGCAAAAACAAATCCATTCCAGATTTCAAAATGATAAATTAGATTTAAAATTGATTTAACAATAGCCCATACCCTGGTTTATATTATAAAATATTTTAGTATACGAAAAGAGTTAAGAATATCTTAAAGGCCAATTCTAGAAAGAAAATACGTTTAAAACCTATATTTTCATCGAGGATTATAGAATTTTCCTATAAACATAACCCTCATCAAAAGCGGTTGTAAATATGTGTTTAAAAACAAACGTTTCTTTACAAAACCCCAAAAAAGAAAGCAATGCAAAAATAATGTGATGTCGATTTTGATTGAAAAACTCAAGTTAACTTTCTTTGTTAAAATATGTATATTTTTATCTTTAATTTTGGACAACTTTTTAAAAAACTGATTCCCATGTGGTACCTTACTTTTGTTTGTGCTTACATTTCGGCATAATCAGGCTGGTTTAGAGCAGAGTTAAGCCGAAGTTGATAAAGAATTTAGAATAATGTATAAAATAAACGTAATTAAAACGATAAAAGACGATAATAAAGATCAACAAGGCAAAAGCACGGTGCACTGAACGCGCCCCGACAATCAAAGCTACCATACCCTACAACCCTTAACCGGGATAGGACATAAGGGTCTGTGAAATCAGGAGAGGGACTCTTTTATTCTAAATGGGAAATGTAGGCAGAGCACGAAAAGCGACAATAAACAATGAACGCCGAAGAATCCCTTTTGGATGAAAATGTAACAAAATTGATTGTATGTGCTGGCAGAGTTTTTTCGGACGCCAAAAAGCAATAACAATACGTTTGGGAGCAGAAAAAGATGACAATTAAAATAGTTCCATTCATTTAATTTGTTATCACCAAAATATCTTCTCTAATGTCTATATCATTCATAACAGTCCGATAAATACACTTCCTTCCACATCCACAATCGCTCTTGATTTTGTTTGAGCATATCCAAGTACGCTACGAGTAATTTCTTGAGAAAAGATTCATCATTATAAAATGCAAATGAAATCTTTACTAAACAAAAACAAGTTATTATTTCCTCGCGTGATACACATTTTAAAAAATTTGCGATCACTTTCATGGCTCAGAATTGACTAATATATTTTCCGCCCTTTTTCGTAGATCTGAGGTCGGCTTGAGTAGCTTTTTCATCTCCTAGAATTAGTTGTTTTATTATTGAAGCTAGCGATCATTCAAATATTTTGTTTATAATCAACAATATCATTGCCATTTAACGTTGATTATTGAAGTTATGTTTTCGCGATATGCTTTTTGCAATTATGAAAAATTCGTCAGGAATTGAGTCTATATTTGTGGGAAAACAAATTTTGATATTCAAGTTGATATTGAAGAAATTTCAATAAACTTGTTATAAGGCATAACTTAAAAAGAAATTTGTATGTATCTTGTTAAAGATGCATTTGTATTTTATCTTTGGCCTTCAAAAACATAATTCTCACCAATTGTCATAAATCTATTTTTAGCTCACTTGATGATTTTTTTTATCTTACTCAGACAAATTTAAAATATATTCTTTGCATATATCCTCTAAGTAGGAGACATTCTTTCCATAAATATCGGTTATCTCGCCATGGATTATTTCACAATCATTGCACCAGATATACGGCGAAGAAAGCAAATTAAATGTCATGTAAATTTGTAATAATCACTGCTACCGGTATGTCTTTTAAGAGGCACAATGTCATGTGCAAACAACACTCGAATGTTACACACAAACTTAGCTTATAACTCTAAACATTTTTGTACATGTAAAGCTCATCAGGACGTAGATAAGGAAACACTTTCAACATGCCCCTGATTCCTTGCTCTACCGATATTGTAGACTTGTATCTTAGCATACGACACCTCGTAATCTCTCTTGTCCTTATCTTCACCCAAATCTGATTCGGTTACTTTGCTTCCTTTAATATTTTTCTGAACAAGACTTGCCAACTGAGACTTTGACATATTTATTTTTTCATCACCTACGTTGTATGCCTGTCCTTCCATTTCTGATGCATGCTCAAGAGCAAAAATAAATGCCAAAGCAGCGTCTCTCACGTGTAAGAATGTACGCCGGAAACTACCTTTGTATAGGTTGAATTGCTTGCATGTAACAGCTTTGTATGTAAGATCGTTTACAAGAAGATCTAATCTAAGTCGTGGAGACAAACCAAACACAGTTGCTAGTCTAAGCGCGATTCCACCAACACAAAGAACCATTTTCTCCCCTTCTGCTTTACTGCTGCCGTATAGTGTAAGTGGACTGATGCTCGTCTCTTCAGTGCACAATCCTTTTACAGCGCCATAACAAGATCCTGTGCTCGCATAAACTAGTATTTGGTTTTCAGTTTTTAATTCCGTGATATTATTTGTTCCTTCGATATTCGTATTAATAGCGCGTTCCGGATCATTATCGCATGCCGGGTAGCCGACAATAGCAGCAAGATGAACTATGGCGTCCTTTCTGGTCATTACATTGGCAAGAAGTTTCTTATCACAGATATCACCTTTAATAATTTCAAGGTTGACGTTGTCTGCGATCGGCAGTACAGGACTTATGCCCCACATACAAATATCGAAAATAGTGACCTCATGACCTTTTTCCAAAAGTAAAGATGCCAGAGTAGAGCCGAGATATCCCGCACATTCCTGTTACTGAACTTGTTTCTTAATAACCAGTTATCTTTAGATATAAGAGGAGTACCTCTTTACACACATACGTTGTCGATAATAAGCAGCAATGCAATGTTTTTTTACATAAATAATAATAAACTCACAATAAAAATCATTACGTTGCATAATTTTCAATGACATACTATTTCCTTAAACCGAACAAACAATAACTGTGTGCTCTTTCTTTAATTGAATTTTATGTATTTTATCCAGATTTAACTAAATATTACATAACACGATTAAAACAATAAAGTATACAAACCATTCAAAGACAATAACAATCGACTGAATTTGAGATATGAGCTATTTTTATGTACACAGGTGATGACTGCAGCTGACTGAAAGTTTTCTAAATTAAAACACTTAAATCTCAACCTTTGGGTTTTAAATACCCTAGAACCATGCGTATTTTATTCTGTTAAAGGCAGTAACAAGCTGCGCTTTTATTACTTTTTTGTTAACGGTTTTTGAAGAAAAAATATCATTTACATGCTGTTACGATATTGCATGCCTTTGTTATCGATTAAGTTGCTGGAGTCTAGTTAGAATGTTTGAGATATTAAATTCTGACATGCGTGATTGTATTTAATTATTAATACACCTGCGCCAAATTGTAAAAACGTCGGTTAACCATTTTGTTAAATCCATGGTTAGGTTAATTTTGGGAAAAACTTTGGTTAACCGATTGTATAAAATTTTGGTTAAGTTCAACCAGCGTAATTTGCTGGTTAAATTAACCCACATATAGGACGTGTGTTAAATTTTAACCAAATGTTTACCAAAAATAAAATGGCTGACGTTTGTACGCCTCGTCTCAACGTTTGTTCATATTTGCTTCAAAATTGACTATTATCGGTTTGAAATGATGGCAACGATATTTCTCAAAGTAACGTAGTGACAGGAAACAGAAACAAACCTGGAAGTAACGTAGTGACAGGAAACAGAAACAAACCTTTAGTGCCGGAAGTAAACTGTTTTACGTTAAGCTGTCAGTGTCTATACTTCGGATAAAACATGTAATTTAAACCGATTAAATGATGAATCATGATTAGGTTACAACTCGCATACTGAGGATTAACTTGTGGGACAATTTAAAAGTTAAATTACGAAGTCATTCTGGACCAGTACACAGCGTGAGATCCCTGGAAAGGCAAACATGGACTGTACACTTTGTGATTGATCTGTAAATTTTATTTCGATCAACACATATTCGTGCGTTTTCGAGTAATTGTAAAAAACAACTTGGCTTATTAAATATTAACAGACTGCTGGATATACCACTGTAGAGAATTATCTTGCTAAACTTACCATTATAAAGAAGGTACGAGAATGCATTTAACTTTTTGCGTCAGTTAAACAGTTTGTATGACTTTATGGTTTTCTGTTGTGTTTTGTCTGATATGAAAAATGAAATTTGGTATTTCATGCACTGCTTCCGCTTTTAACACAAGTGTTATTCTAAAACAAAAGAACTCGAGATTGATCTGTTGTCAGGTCTTGTCATCTTGTTGCTATATCGCTAGCGACGCATGCCAATTGGCAGGCTGTCTCGCTGTGTATTGCGAGATGTGTGGCGCAATGACACATTGTCGCTTGACTCATATGGAAGAATTAGCTTATTGGAGCTTAAATAAATATGCTTTGTTACTGGCGACAACTACTCGAGCCTTGCAAATTGCAATAGCACAATTAGAAGCCATACCTTTGATATAAGCCAACTGACATGGGGACAACGTGCCACAGTTTGGCATGTTTTGTAGTACCAAGCAGAAAACAGGCGATAAACGACAACGCAACATGCAAGAGGGTAGCATATCAGCCACCATACAAATAACTAGAAAGAGGTCAAAATATGCAAAAAGTCCTTACAGTTGAATTATGGTGATAAATACTGAAAAAAATCAATGATCAATTGTTCACAACTGAACATGAAAATTATAACTTGAATTTTGACTTTTCTTAAAATCCTAGTACATTTTCTAAGTTGATTTCCTTAAAATATCTTAACTCATCTTGTAGAAAATAAGTATAAAAAAATTAAATGTGTATTAAATAATTTCCAAAAACAATTGATGATAAATTGATATTTTAGCTCTATCAAACTGATTCCAAAAGGCAAATACATAAAACCATGCTTATTTTTTCCGAATCTTTAAAACAATTCCTAATCAAACTGAAATTTGGAATATCCAAAGCAATAAAATTAATTCTTAATTAAGTTCATTTCGTAACAGACAGGTGTGTTTTTGTGTGCATGTGTGTTTTGTTTTTGATTTGGTAGAGTAGAATACATTTTTATGCCCCGTCATAGAATGACAGGAGCATATAGTGTTACCCTGTTCCGTCATTCCGTCCATTCGTCATTATGTCATTCCGTTATCATCAGTTTTCGTTCATTATCTTAGTAACGGTTGCACACATTTAACTTAAAAAAATATGATAAACAAGATCAACAAGGAAAGGCGGCGTTCAATGAACGCAACCCCCATATGACCCAGCAACAAGAACCAATGGCAAGGAACTCAGGCGGACCCCAAACATAAAAAGGACAGGGCAAATTTGACATATGAATATGTCATACGAAAATACAGGTCAAGTTTGAATTTAGTCATGGTTGAATGATTTTTGGCAGAGTAATGGCCCTTTTACTTTGAAAATAAAATGACATGTTCAGTTTCCGTTCATTATCTCCCAAACGGTATTACGCATTCAACTTAAATTTGACATATGGGTTTGTCAAACGAATGCGCAGGTCAAGTTTGAATTTGGTCATGGTTTAAATTCGGCAGTTTTGTCCTTTTCACTTTGAAATTTGCAGTTTCCATTCATTATCTCCTCTAGGGTATTAGACTTTCAAATTTGACACATAGATACGTCAAAGAAATGGGCAGTTTAAGTTTGAATTTTGTCATGTTTTGATGATTTTTGGCAGTGTTATGCTCCTTTAACTTTGAAAAAAAAAGGAAATTTTCACTTCATTCATTATCTTCCCAATAGATGTACATATTTAACTCTAAGATATGGATATATCATAAGAATGCACTGGTCAATTTCGATATTGGTCATGGTTTGATGATAGCTGACAGAGTTATCCCCCTTGAACTTTGTAAGAAATCAGAAATTTTTAGTTTACGTTCATTATCTTTTCAATGGTTGTACACATTCAATTAAAATTTGACATATGGATACATCTTAGGAATAAGCAATTAAAGTTTGAATTTGGCCGTGGTTCAAAGTTTTTGGTCAGAGGGATTTCTCTTGAATGTTGGAAAAAATTTGAATTTTCAGTTTGAGCACTCATACTTTTATGGAAATGTATGTAGCCATTATTTTGGATACAAATATGCAATATGCAATTTACAAAAGGTTAACACTTTGTATAAAAAATGTTTTGTATTAACATTGGACAGTTTTAAGGGCTTTGAACTTAAAATAAAAAAAATGTTTGTGCAAACAAATTTGGAACAAAATATTATAACATCTGAACTTTTGGCTGCATGCAGAGGCATCCGTGGCGTGACGACACATTTCTAGTTTTATCTATAAATTTGGAAAATTTGCCCGTTGAAAAACTTGGTTTTTCCTTATTTAATCAGCAAAATTTCCAAAATGTTGACCTACATGTAGGTAATTTGTCTTCTCATCAAAGGTTGATAAAGGGCTCGATTATTTCTAGCAGCAGGGAAGAAGAAACAATGTCATCTTCTGATGAAAATTTAACTGTTTTACTTGAAGAAAGTAACAGGCTATATGATCATGAATTAACAAAGAAGTTATATAATAAGGTTATTTTATCAATCTTTTAACTTTCAATATGTCAAATTTTACAAAATAGCCTCAATTTTTTACCAATAAAGGTATTTTCTCAAATTAATTAAAGGCTCATATATTCTATATACACACTGACCAATTCTTCAAAATTTAACTAAACAACTGAATATTTGTTCCAACTTATAAAGAAAATGCATGCACTTCTGTATGAATTATTGAAAAGATTGTTTAACCTTTCAAAGGATAGGAAGCAGCTTTAGGTCTGATGAAATATGTCACAATGTTATTGAATTCATAACATTTATATTTTAATTCTATATGTACTCAAACAGAAATACATTTTGTTTTTACAATTACATGTAATTATGTCCATTTGTTTTATCATGATTACTTTGAATTAAACTGCTTTGTCTCTAAAAATACATCTTCTTTATATAATGATATAATGTAAACAATGAAAGTAAATTTCATGACTGAACTCAGATGAACGAAAGCATTATTAAGCATATTCAGCATTATACTTTGGAAATGGCCATGTGGAGATATTATTTCATACCTAATCCCAATTGCTATGCTTGATATTTCTTAGAGGGAGAGGGAGAGAGTTAATAAATAAGCTATAACTATATAGAGGGAGTGCTTTAGATCATTATTCCATTATTTTAGTAAAATTAGTTCATATCTCAGCCGGATTGCTATGCTTGCATGATAGTTCTTTGAAAAATTAGGGCGTATTTCATTTATTAAATAATTTATTCAGACTTTCAATGTAGATGAGAATATTTTACAAAATTATAATATCTAACCAATAGATAGGACTATAGAAAACATATTTGGACACTTTTTCATTTTTAACCAGTTATGCAGAATATGCACTTATTAAAGTATATATAACTTATTGTTTATAGTAACAGTCATATACTATTCATTAAATTACGAGGTACATTTTGTATGTTCAAAAAGTTCGTGGGCTTTTGCTGTCATTGTTTACTTGGTTTACAAAACTAATCTTAATTGATATGAATCAAACGAGGGTTTCATTTCTTAAAGTATGTTTTACTTTTATCTTTTACTTTTACATCCGTTGCAAAAACTATGTACATTTTAATAACCATGGCAACGCAACATCGGCGCACGCCAATAATTTTTTTTATTATGTTTAAACATAAACAATTGTTGAAATAAATTGTAATGTTATTCATCAGGTAAAATCCGGGTAAACATCCGTTTATATTAAAATGACATAAATCTTAAATTCGACGTTATTTGGACGTTCAATGGCTAAACAAACAAGTTTTGAGCAGCAGGGGTCAGTGGCGTTAATTACGAAATGTGAAGCCCATTTAAAAAACTAGAAATAGAGAAAAATAGAGTCCCTAAAGAAAGTTCAACGCAACAAAATTGAAAATGTTGCAGGCTCGTTTTGATTGAGCCTGTACATGGACGGGACTGAAAACTGCAAGTGGCCGTCCACGCCCCCTTAGCACCGGCTTAAGCAGAATTCAACATTTAACACGGAAATGGTGACTTTTTGAATTTAGAAACATCCGCAGATGTGTTCATACGGCGGTTATCAATGAACCTTCAATGTGACACAGTAGTGCCATTCCATTAAAAGCGGCGTTTGGTCCCCAAGTAAAAGAATGCTTTTGCCCTAAACGAGAAAACAATGGGCGAAACTTAAAAAATGGAGTTTGGAGGTTATGAAGCCTGGATATCACATATTAGACGTCAAAAGAAAAAATTAAAAAGCAGATAGCATATCCTTAGGGTGAGTATACAGTATTCAAGTAGAAATACTGGAACCACAAAAGTTGAAATGGCCGAAAAGAAGAAACTAATAGTACCACATAACATGTACACACAGCAATAATTCACACTTTCGGGAAACAGGGCAATGAGTCGGCTACCAAGTCACCCGGTTTCATCTGGCGCAAAAGATTTGTTGTTTATTCCGTATTTCATGCACTGCTTCCGCTTTTAACACAAGTTTTATTCTAAAACAAAAAATACAAACTCGAAATTGATTTGTTGTCAGGTCTTGTCATCTTGTTGCTATGTCGCTAGCGACGCATGCCAATTGGCAGGTTGTCTCTCTGTATATTGCGAGATGTGTGGCACAATGACACATTGTCGCTTGACTCATATGGAAGAATAAGCTTATTGGGGCTTAAATAAATATGCTTTGTTACTGGCGACAACGACTCGAGCCACGCAAATTGCAATAGCACAATTAGAAGCCATTCCTTAGATATAAGCCAACTGACATGGGGACAACGTGCCACAGTTTGGCATGTTTTGTAGTACCAAGCAGAAAACAGGCGATAAACGACAACTCAACATGCGAGAGTGTAGCATATCAGCCACCATACAAATAACTAGAAAGAGGTCAAAATATGCAAAAAGTCCTTACAGTAGAATTATGGTGATCAATACTGAAAAAATCAATGATCAATTGTTCACAACTGACATGAAAATTATAACTTGAATTTTGACTTTTCTTAAAATCCTAGTACATTTTCTAAGTTGATTTCCTTAAAATATCATAACTCATCTTGTAGAAAATTAGTATAAAAAATAAATATGTTTTAAATAGTTTCCAAAAACAATAGATGATAAATTGATATTTTAGGTCTATCAAACAGATTCCAAAAGGCAAATACATAAAACCATGCTTATTTTTTCCGAATCTTTAAAACAATTCCTAATTAAACTTAAATTTGGAATATCCAAAGCAATAAAATAAATTATTAATTAAGTTCATTCCGTAACAGACAGGTGTGTTTTTGTGTGCATGTGTGTTTTGTTTTTTGTTTTGGTAGAGTACAATACATTTTTATGCCCCGTCATAGAATGACAGGAGCATATAGTGTTACCCTGTTCCGTCGTTCCGTCATTCCGTCCATTCGTCATTCTGTCATTCCGTTATCATCAGTTTTCGTTCATTATCTCATTTTTTTCCCAATAAAGGTCTTTTCTCAAATTAATTAAAGGCTCATATATTCTATATACACATTGAACAATTCTTCAAAATTTAACTAAGCAACTGAATATTTGTTCCAACTTATAAAGAAAATGCATGCACTTCTGTATGAATTATTGAAAAGATTGTTTAACCTTTCAAAGGATAGGAAGCAGCTTTAGGTCTGATGTAATATTGCACAATGTAATTTAATTCTTAACATTTATATTTTCATTCTATATGTACTCAAACAGAAATACATTTTGTTTTTACAATTACATGTAATTATGTCCATTTGTTTTATCATGATTACTTTGAATTAAACTGCTTTGTCTCTAAAAATACATCTTCTTTATATAATGATATAATGTAAACAATGAAAGTAAATTTCATGACTGAACGAAAGCATTATTAAGCATATTCAGTATTATACTTTGGAAATGGCCATGTGGAGATATTATTTCATACCTAATCCCAATTGCTATGCTTGATATTTCTTAGAGGGAGAGGGAGAGAGTTAATAAATAAGCAATAAATATAAAGAGGGAGTGCTTTAGATCATTATTCCATTATTTTAGTAAAATTAGTTCATATCTCAGCCGGATTGCTATGCTTGCATGATAGTTCTTTGAAAAATTAGGGCGTATTTCATTTATTAAATAATTTATTCAGACTTTCAATGTAGATGAGAATATTTTACAAAATTATAATATCTAAACAATAGATAGGACTATAGAAAACATATTTGGACACTTTTTCATTTTTAACCAGTTATGCAGAGTATGCACTTATTAATGTATATATAACTTATTGTTTATAGTAACAGTCATATACTATTCAATAAATTACGAGGTACATTTTGTATGTTTAAAAAAATTGTGGGCTTTTGCTGTCATTTTTTACTTGGTTTATAAAACAATCTTGGTTGATATGAATAGAACGAGTGTTTAATTTCTAAAAGTAAGTTTTACTTTTATCTTATACTTTTACATCCGTTGCAAAAACTATGTACACTTTAATAACCATGGCAACGCAACATCGGCGCACGCCAATATTTTTTTATTTTATTTAAACATAAACAAATGTTGAAATAAATTGTAATGTTATTTCATCAGGTAAAATCCGGATAAACATCCGTTTATATTTAAATGACACGAATCTTAAATTCGACGTTATTTGGACGTTCAATGGCTAAACAAACAAGTTTTGAGCAGCAGGGGTCAGTGGCGTTAATTGCGAAATGTGAAGCCCATTTAAAAAAAACTAGAAATAGAGAAAAACAGAGTCCTTTAAGAAAGTTCAACGCAACAAAATTGAAAATGTTACAGGCTCGGTTTGATTGAGCATGTTCATCAACGGTACTGAAAACTGCAAGTAACCGTCCACGCCCCCCTAGCACCGGCTTAAGCAGAATTCAACATTTAACACGGAAATGGTGAAATTTTGAATTTAGAAACATCCGCAGATGTGTTCATACGGCGGTTATCATTGAACCTTCAATGTGACACAGTAGTGCCATTCTATTAAAAGCGGCGTTTAGTCCCCGAGTAAAAGAATGCTTTTGCCCTAAACGAGAAAACAATGGGCGAAACTTAAAAAATGGAATTTGGAGGTTATGAAGCCAGGATATCACATATTAGACGTCAAAAGAAAAATTTAAAAAGCAGATAGCATATCCTAAGGGTGAGTATACAGTATTCAAGTAGAAATACTGGAACCACAAAAGTTGAAATGGCCGAAAAGAAGAAACTAATAGTACCACATAACATGTATACACAGCAATAATTCACACTTTCGGGAAACAGGGCAATTTGTCGACTACCAAGTCACCCGGTTTCATCTGGCGCAAAAGATTTATTGTTTATTCCGTATTTCATGCACTGCTTCCGCTTTTAACACAAGTTTCATTCTAAAACAAAAAAAAACTCGAAATTGATCTGTTGTCAGGTCTTGTCATCTTGTTGCTATGTCGCTAGCGACGCTTGCCAATTGGAATGTTGTCTCTCTGTATATTGCGAGATGTGTGGCACAATGACACATTGTCGCTTGACTCATACGGAAGAATTAGCTTATTGGGGCTTAAATGATGAAGAATTAGCTTATTGGGGCTTAAATAAATATAGTTTGTTACTGGCGACAACGACTCGAGCCACACAAATTGCAATAGCACAATTAGAAGCCATTCCTTTGATATAAGCCAACTGACATGGGGACAACGTGCCACAGTTTGGCATGTTTTGTAGTACCAAGCAGAAAACAGGCGATAAACGACAACTCAACATGCGAGAGTGTAGCATATCAGCCACCATACAAATAACTAGAAAGAGGTCAAAATATGCAAAAAGTCCTTACAGTAGAATTATGGTGATCAATACTGAAAAAATCAATGATCAATTGTTCACAACTGAACATGAAAATTATAACTTGAATTTTACTTTTCTTAAAATCCTAGTACATTTTCTAAGTTGATTTCCTTAAAATATCATAACTCATCTTGAAGAAAATTAGTATAAAAAATTAAATATGTTTTAAATAGTTTCAAAAAACAATAGATGATAAATTGATATTTTAGGTCTATCAAACAGATTCCAAAAGGCAAATACATAAAACCATGCTTATTTTTTCCGAATCTTTAAAACAATTCCTCATCAAACTGAAATTTGGAATATCCAAAGCAATAAAATTAATTATTAATTAAGTTCATTCCGTAACAGACAGGTGTGTTTTTGTGTGCATGTGTGGTTTGTTTTTTGTTTTGGTAGAGTACATTACATTTTTATGCCCCGTCATAGAATGACAGGAGCATATAGTGTAACCCTGTTCCGTCGTTCCGTCATTCCGTCCATTCGTCATTCTGTCATTCCGTTATCATCAGTTTTCGTTCATTATCTCATTTTTTCCCCAATAAAGGTCTTTTCTCATATTAATTAAAGGCTCATATATTCTATATACACATTGACCAATTCTTCAAAATTTAACTAAACAACTGAATATTTGTTCCAACTTATAAAGAAAATGCATGCACTTCTGTATGAATTATTGAAAAGATTGTTTAACCTTTCAAAGGATAGGAAGCAGCTTTAGGTCTGATGAAATATGTCACAATGTTATTGAATTCTTAACATTTATATTTTCATTCTATATGTACTCAAACAGAAATACATTTTGTTTTTACAATTACATGTAATTATGTCCATTTGTTTTATCATGAGTACTTTGAATTAAACTGCTTTGTCTCTAAAAATACATCTTCTTTATATAATGATATAATGTAAACAATGAAAGTAAATTTCATGACTGAACGAAAGCATTATTAAGCATATTCAGTATTATACTTTGGAAATGGCCATGGGGAGATATAATTTCATACCTAATCCCAATTGCTATGCTTGATATTTCTTAGAAGGAGAGGGAGAGAGTTAATAAATAAGCAATAAATATAAAGAGGGAGTGCTTTAGATCTTTATTCCATTATTTTAGTAAAATTAGTTCATATCTCAGCCGGATTGCTATGCTTGCATGATAGTTCTTTGAAAAATTAGGGCGTATTTCATTTATTAAATAATTTATTCAGACTTTTAATGTAGATGAGAATATTTTACAAAATTATAATATCTAAACAATAGATAGGTCTATAGAAAACATATTTGGACACTTTTTCATTTTTAACCAGTTATGCAGAGTATGCACTTATTAAAGTATATATAACTTATTGTTTATAGTAACAGTCATATACTATTCAATAAATTACGAGGTACATTTTGTATGTTCAAAAAGTTTGTGGGCTTTTGCTGTCATTTTTTACTTGGTTTATAAAACAATCTTGGTTGATATGAATCGAACGAGTGTTTAATTTCTAAAAGTAAGTTTTACTTTTATCTTATACTTTTACATCCGTTGCAAAAACTATGTACACTTTAATAACCATGGCAACGCAACATCGGCGCACGCCAATATTTTTTCATTTTATTTAAACATACACAAATGTTGAAATAAATTGTAATGTTATTTCTTCAGGTAAAATCCGGATAAACATCCGTTTATATTAAAATAACATGAATCTGAAATTCGACGTTATTTGGACCTTCAATGGCTAAACAAACAAGTTTTGAGCAGCAGGGGTCAGTGGCGTTAATTGCGAAATGTGAAGCCCATTTGAAAAACTAGAAAAAGAGAAAAACAGAGTCCCTAAAGAAAGTTCAACGCAACAAAATTGAAAATGTTGCAGGCTCGTTTTGATTGAGCCAATACATGAACGGGACTGAAAACTGCAAGTAGCCGTCCACGCCCCCCTAGCACCGGCTTAAGCAGAATTCAACATTTAACACGGAAATGGTGAAATTTTGAATTTAGAAACATCCGCAGATGTGTTCATACGGCGGTTATCATTGAACCTTCAATGTGACACAGTAGTGCCATTCCATTAAAAGCGGCGTTTGGTCCCTGAGTAAAAGAATTATTTTGCCCTAAACGAGAAAACATTTCAAAGAAAGAATTTGGAGGTTATGAAGCCTGGATATCACAGATTAGACGTCAAAATAAAAAAAATAAAAAGCATATAGCATATCCTAAGGGTGAGTATACAGTACCCAAGTTAAAATGGCCGAAAAGAAGAAACTCATAGTACCACATAACATGTATACACAGCAATAATTCACACTTTCGGGAAACAGGGCAATTTGTCGGCTACCAAGTCACCCGGTTTCATCTGGCGCAAAAGATTTATTGTTTATTCCGTATTCCATGCACTGCTTCCGCTTTTAACACAAGTTTTATTCTAAAACAAAAAAAACTCGAAATTGATCTGTTGTCAGGTCTTGTCATCTTGTTGCTATGTCGCTAGCGACGCATGCCAATTGGCAGGTTGTCTCTCTGTATATTGCGAGATGTGTGGCACAATGACACATTGTCGCTTGACTCATATGGAAGAATTAGCTTATTGGGGCTTAAATAAATATGCTTTGTTACTGGCGACAACGACTCGAGCCATGCAAATTGCAATAGCACAATTAGAAGCCATTCCTTTGATATAAGCCAACTGACATGGGGACAACGTGCCACAGTTTGGCATGTTTTGTAGTACCAAGCAGAAAACAGGCGATAAACGACAACTCAACATGCGAGAGTGTAGCATATCAGCCACCATACAAATAACTAGAAAGAGGTCAAAATATGCAAAAAGTCCTTACAGTAGAATTATGGTGATCAATACTGAAAAAATCAATGATCAATTGTTCACAACTGAACATGAAAATTATAACTTGAATTTTGACTTTTCTTAAAATCCTAGTACATTTTCTAAGTTGATTTCCTTAAAATATCATAACTCATCTTGTAGAAAATTAGTATAAAAAATTAAATATGTTTTAAATAGTTTCCAAAAACAATAGATGATAAATTGATATTTTAGGTCTATCAAACAGATTCCAAAAGGCAAATTCATAAAACCATGCTTATTTTTTTCCGAATCTTTAAAACAATTCCTCATCAAACTGAAATTTGGAATATCCAAAGCAATAAAATTAATTATTAATTAAGTTCATTCCGTAACAGACAGGTGTGTTTTTGTGTGCATGTGTGTTTTGTTTTTTTGTTTTGGTAGAGTACAATACATTTTTATGCCCCGTGATAGAATGACAGGAGCATATAGTGTAACCCTGTTCCGTCGTTCCGTCATTCCGTCCATTCGTCATTCTGTCATTCCGTTATCATCAGTTTTCGTTCATTATCTCATTTTTTCCCCAATAAAGGTCTTTTCTCATATTATTTAAAGGCTCATATATTCTATATACACACTGACCAATTCTTCAAAATTTAACTAAACAACTGAATATTTGTTCCAACTTATAAAGAAAATGCATGCACTTCTGTATGAATTATTGAAAAGATTGTTTAACCTTTCAAAGGATAGGAAGTAGCTTTAGGTCTGATGAAATATGGCACAATGTTATTAAATTCTTAACATTTATATTTTAATTCTATATGTACTCAAACAGAAATACATTTTGTTTTTACAATTACATGTAATTATGTCCATTTGTTTTATCATGAGTACTTTGAATTAAACTGCTTTGTCTCTAAAAATACATCTTCTTTATATAATGATATAATGTAAACAATGAAAGTAAATTTCATGACTGAACGAAAGCATTATTAAGCATATTCAGTATTATACTTTGGAAATGGCCATGTGGAGATATTATTTCATACCTAATCCCAATTGCTATGCTTGATATTTCTTAGAGGGAGAGGGAGAGAGTTAATAAATAAGCAATAAATATAAAGAGGGAGTGCTTTAGATCATTATTCCATTATTTTTAGTAAAATTAGTTCATATCTCAGCCGAATTGCTATGCTTGCATGATAGTTTCTTTGAAAAAACTAGGGCGTATTTCATTTATTAAATAATTTATTCAGACTTTCAATGTAGATGAGAATATTTTACAAAATTATAATATCTAAACAATAGATAGGACTATAGAAAACATATTTGGACACCTTTTCATTTTTAACCATTTATGCAGAGTATGCACTTATTAAAGTATATATAACTTATTGTTTATAGTAACAGTCATATACTACGAGGGCTGTTCAAAAGGTAATAGGACTGAAGTTCTACTGTTCACATTTTTTAATTTACGTGCACAATTTTACAAGATCATAATATGATCATATCCTCTAAATATAGTGAAAAAAATCAATAAAATATGTTTAAAAATAACGAGTCTGTGAAAATGTCAAATGACAAGGGGTACGCGACCCGGCGCACGCTAACAGCACAATAGATGACGTTTATGACGTCGTAAAAGAAAAAAAATGTATCAAGCGTCATCCCTTCTGAAAGAATTCTCCATAGTGTTCTAGATATCTAAATCATGTAACTTTGACCAGACCTCATATGTGGAGATGTAGCGAGAAGGAAACGATCACATTCTTGTTCCACTTTCCGAGAAAAAAAGCCCGATAGCCGGCCACTCTCCGCTTTTCTCTTATTTTTGTATCTTATAGTAATCAATATTGATTAAACAGGCATGAACTTATGATGTTAATGAAAAAGCGATTAATAGAATTATTTCAAAGATATGATCGTACGTTCTATAACAATATGATTATGTAAGTAAAATAACAATAGTTATCAACTGAAAAGTATATTTTCCTACTAGGAACAGCATATCATTTTTAAAAGAAAATCGGGGAAAATATTAATAATTACCGTTAAACATTATAACATTAATTTATTAATAACACATATGTCTAGATAAATGAAATAGAATTTTGTTTGAAACAAATCATTTAGACAGAACTGAATCAATAGACCCGATGCAGAAATCAAACATGCCGGACAGTTTGTGGAACTGTTTACCGTCGATCATTTTGTAGCGCTTTTTCATTTGACGTCACTAACTTCCCGTCCAATTCCCCGCTATAATTCTCATCCTTTCCTGTTTTGATTTCGAATGTGCAGTTTTTTAATTGTTTGCGCAAGCTGAGAACGAGTATCCTGATAGCCGATTAATTGTACTGTGTTAATTTTATGTTTTCATATGTATCTGAAGGAGTATTGCCAATTTGTTTGGCAAAGTTTTTAACGATCGCACACATTTTTCAGTTTTTAACGAACGTTCAAATTTCTACATTTAACGTTATGACCACTGCTGTTTCAAAACTTTGATGATTTAGCCCATTTCATGTCTGAATGAATGACGTCAAATTTGGGCATAATGTCACTTAAATATAATAAATTGTGTTGGTGGAATAAATGGGGAAAAAAGAAAATAAATTATGAATAAAATAGAAGTTCAAATAAGCTTCAATAACCTTTTTATGTGCTGCACCGGATGCGTCTTACCATGGTTATTTAATAACACAGGGAACACGCGTTAAAAATAAGAATTCAATATTTTTATGATATTTTAAATATTCTTAATTGAATTGAATATGAAGATGCAAGACTTTTAAACCTTTTACTTTTTGAACAACCCTCGTATTCATTAAATTACGGGGTACATTTTGTATGTTCAAAAAGATCGTAGGCTTTTGCTGTCATTTTTTTACTTGGATTATAAAAACAATCTTGATTGATATGAATAACAAAGACATACATCTGAGGAACAAAGAGGGGTGCCGCATTAGACCGGTCAGCAGCATAAGTACTACTGGGGATTGAAACCGGTTAATGGTGCACCAAACCTCATTCTTAGGCCACCATGTTCCTGTAAACGAGGCGGTGTAAATAAAATGAATCCCCGCCAAGTAAATTTATAACAGTTGTTATGGTTTCAAAAGGTAAAAAAATAAAACACCGAAATGATCATGTAGATATATATGAAAAAAGGAATACCCATATGACCATAGTTTTTCTCGTTTAGGGCAAAAGCATTCTTTTACTTGGGGACCAAACGCCGCTTTTAATGGAATGGCACTACTGTGTCACATTGAAGGTTCAATGATAACCGCCGTATGAACACATCTGCGGATGTTTCTAAATTCAAAATTTCACCATTTCCGTGTTAAATGTTGAATTCTGCTTAAGCTGGTGCTAGGGGGGGGGGGGGGCGTGGACGGTTACTTGCAGTTTCAGTACCGTCCATGAACAGGCTCAATCAAACCGAGCCTGCAACATTTTCAATTTTGTTGCGTTGAACTTTCTTTAGGGACTCTGTTTTTCTCTATTTCTAGTTTTTTAAATGGGCTTCACATTTCGTAATTAACGCCACTGACCCCTGCTGCTCAAACTTGTTTGTTTTAGCCATTGAACGTCCAAATAACGTTCGAATTAAGATTTATGTCATTTTAATATAAACGGATGTTTACCCGGATTTTACCTGATGAATAACATTACAATTTATTTCAACAATTGTTTATGTTTAAACATAATAAAAAAAATTATTGGCGTGCGCCGATGTTTGCGTTGCCATGGTTATTAAAATGTACATAGTTTTTGCAACGGATGTAAAGTAAAAGATAAAAGTAAAACATACTTTAAGAAATGAAACCCTCGTTTGATTCATATCAATTAAGATTAGTTTTTTGTAAACCAAGTAAACAATGACAGCAAAAGCCCACGAACTTTTTGAACATACAAAATGTACCTCGTAATTTAATGAATAGTATATGACTGTTACTATAAACAATAAGTTATATATACTTTAATAAGTGCATATTCTGCATAACTGGTTAAAAAATGAAAAAAAGTGTCCAAATGTGTTTTCTATAGTCCTATCTATTGGTTAGATATTATAATTTTGTAAAATATTTTCATCTACATTGAAAGTCTGAATAAATTATTTAATAAATGAAATACGCCCTAATGTTTTCAAAGAACTATCATGCAAGCATAGCAATTCGGCTGAGATATGAACTAATTTTACTAAAATAATGGAATAATGATCTAAAGCACTCCCTTTATATGTTATAGCTTATTTATTAACTCTCTCCCTCTCCCTCTAAGAAATATCAAGCAAAACAATTGGGATTAGGTATGAAATAATTTCTCCACATATGGCCATTTCCAAAGTATAATGCTGAATATGCTTAATAATGCTTTCATTCATCTGAGTTCAGTCAAGAAATTTACTTTCATTGTTTACATGATATCATTATATAAAGAAAATGTATTTTTAGAGACAAAGCAGTTTAATTCAAAGTACTCATGATAAAACAAATGGACATAATTACATGTAATTGTAAAAACAAAATGTATTTCTCTTTGAGTACATATAGAATTAAAATATAAATGTTAAGAATTCAATAACATTGTGCCACATTTCATCAGACCTAAAGCTGCTTCCTATCCTTTGAAAGGTTAAACAATCTTTTCAATAATTCATACAGAAGTGCATGCATTTTCTTTATAAGTTGGAACAAATATTCAGTTGTTTAGTTAAATTTTGAAGAATTGGTCAGTGTGTATATAGAATATATGAGCCTTTAATTAATTTGAGAAATACCTTTATTGGGAAAGAATTGATGCTATTTTGTAAAATTTGACATATTGAAAGTTAAAAGATTGATAAAATAACCTTATTATATAACTTCTTTGTTGATTCATGATCATATAGCCTGTTACTTTCTTCAAGTAAAACAGTTAAATTTTCATCAGATGATGACATTGTTTCTTCTTCCCTGCTGCTAGAAATAATCGAGCCCTTTATCAACCTTTGATGAGAAGACAAATTTCCTACATGTAGGTCATCATTTTGGAAAATTTGCTGATTAAATTAGGTAAAAACAAAGTTTTTCAACAGGCAAATTTTCCTAATTTATAGATAAAACTAGAAATGTGTCGTCACGCCACAGTTCCCCCTGCATGCAGCCAAAATTTCAGATGTTATAATATTTTGTTCCAAATTTGTTTGCACAAACAATTTTTTTTATTTTAAGTTCAAATGTTGAAATTTTCAACCGATTTAAACTCTACTATCAAAAGTTTTGTCTGTAATAAAGATGGAAGCGTAAACCATGTGTCAATTTTGACATTTTCCGCAAAAATAACGTTACCGGATAAAGAATTTATTGCATGTCGGGATAAGTATTGGTTAGTATAACCAGCGGGTAATTTTAACCAGATTGGTTAGTTAACCAAAGTTGGTGATATTTAACCCAGGGTGAGCGTTTACTTAACCAACGTTTATACAATTGGGGTCTGAACATATTGTTTTCTTCTAAGAATTTTTTTGTTCCAAAAATAATCCCCATTATCATAGACGCATAATTACAGAACTTGGCAGTGAAGATGAAAAACCTGCTACAAAATCTGATGTACCTATTTTGTAATATTGTCAGCTTATCTGTGATATGCAAGCTTCATAGATTCTTTTTCAAACTTATATTTCATTTAGATTTGCCCATTTTACTCGATTAGGACACAAGCATTTATTCACTTCGGGACCATAAATGCTTTTCATTTGGAAAACTAAGGGCCCTAGATAATGGGGCCCGGGACGGTTACTTGAATTTTCTACCAAAAAAACTAGTAAAAAAGTGATCCCTTTTTAAGCTCAATCACAACAAAATTTTTTTAAAAATTGCAGACTGGTTTGATTTAAATCCCTTTCAAGGAAAAGGGAAAACTCAAAAACCATTAGCCCCCACAAAAGGGTTGAGCGGTATCAAATTCCTAACACCCCTTTAAAAGTGTGGGGTTCCCCAAAGGGGCCAGAAAAATATTTAAAAAAGTGAAATAGGGGCCCAAATTTTTAAAAGCTGCCCCAAGCACTTGCACTGTGTTGTGGATTTAAAAAGTCCCATAAAATTGGGTCATTTAAAACCCAAGAGTGCAAAATATAACGTTTGCCGTGTTGGAAATTTTTTAAAATTCTAAATTTAAAGGGAAATATAAAAAGGAAAACAAAGCAGAAAATTTAAATTTTTTTTAACATTGGGGATTCTAGAAAAAAACTTTTTAAGTCAAAAAACTGTGTAGTATTGTTTTTCCTTTTTCAATTTTTTCAAGTTATAAGTTAAGAAGTTTAAAAAGGTTTTTTAGTGATTTATTCACCCCTTTTGGGAACCCGGGAAAATGATTTTTTAAAATTTTTCATTTGGAAGGTCCCCGTTTTAACAAAGGGATTTTTTTTAAAACTGAACCTTTTTAGGTTTAGATTTAATTTATGTTCTTTTAACTTTGAAAAATACTGTTTGTTTTTGTGATGAATAGAGGATATTGAATGAGTTCAAGTTCAATATTGAATTATTTGAACGAGTTGAATAAAATCATATTATGCGAGCCAAAAATTAAGACCATTTGAAAAAGATTTTCATTGACGCCTATTGTATATCGCTAAGATTTAGTGCAATCTGATTAAAATCAGCATTAAATAACGCTACGCTTTAAGATCTGACCATGACCAAATACGAAGTCATTTCTCGGGGCTTTTCAATCTTCCCATAATCGGCGAGCTTTCATGATTTTGAAAGCGATTCTTTTTCTATCTTTAAACTCTGGAAAACTAATATCGAGAAGATTATCATCATGATTTCGAGACATTACGCTGGACCGATTTACAGATACTTCCCCAATCAGACAATTCACCCCCCATTTTAAGAAATTTGATTGAGATACTTCACCCCTATATTTTAAAAGGCCAATATCACAAAGATATTTGTTTCTAAATATATAGTAAATACATTAATATTTAGACATAATACAAAGCTATAAATTAGTTGTAATGATTGTTTTAATATGTAATAGTTAAATTAATTCCTATTCCTTTTAAAGTTACAGATTAATGGTAAATAATTTTCATTTATTTGTTTGTATTTTAGGAGTAATCATAGTTGCACAATAGCTATTGTTTGGAGATGAATGGAATAAAATAATATATATTGTAAGTATAAACCCACTGGCTAAAATGTTAAAATGATTCATTCATTCTTTCATGCAGAAATTCTTCTTTAATCCTATTAACTATAACTATTAGAATCAATAATGAAATAACTGTTGAATTAACCAATGATCAATCAACATCCTGAATATTTAACAAAAGTTACTTTAGGTAGTTACAATAAACATAAAAAAGATTTATTTGTTGTTGAATTATTGATGAAAAATATTTGATGTAGGTTGAAGTGTCTTACTGATTTTGAGGGTTGAAATGTCTTGAGGGCTAAAGTATCTTTAAAATGTTTAGGTATTTTTGCTTGTAAGTAAGTTTAAACTGGAACGACTTTAATGTTTTACCTAGTTAAAAGAAAATATAAAGTGACTGAAACAATCACAAATACACTTGTGAAAGTTCATTCAAAAGTTGTGTGCTATGATATTTCAACAAAGACAAATGACGTCATGTCAAAACGGTTATGTTTATTTTTTTTAGTTTCTAACGATATCTTAATTTTTGATGGAGTATGAGATTCACGTTCAAAAAGGTTGTTCATTGTTAAGAGATGCAGTTGTGTGAAGAGTGTCCTTGATCTAGTAAATACTCTCAACTTTTGCAACCTAAGCAAACAACGAGTCTCATTTGAATTTTATAATTTTATGTATACTGTTGACAATAATAAAAAGCCGAAGTATTATTAACTCACAAGCAGCCTAAATCAACATATAATCAAACGCAAAACTGTTTTACCTAGTCAAGTCCTCAAATTATATTTCTGTTCATAATTTACAACAACATACTTTATCTCTGGTCCATTTTTTGAAAATTACATAGCCATTTATATATAAAAAAATAACAACCAAAAAACACATGTATCGTCTCATTCAAAAGTGTGGGTGGACCTTTAGTTTCTATAGATTATATGATGCAAAAGACACACTTCAGTACGTGAATCAACTTAAGATATATATTGATTGTTTTGAATACAAAAATTTCAAAATATAAGTTCAGAAAATTGCCGGATTCGATTCTTTATTTCAAATTTATCATTTAGATGATTAATGACCAAAGAACCGGAATAGAGATGGATAAAATTTTTTTAAAGCTTTCATCAAATTAAGTAGTTATTAATGCATTTAACATATCTGTCCCCCAGTGGGCATATCCGTCACATTAACAAACTGACACGCGAAATAAAAATATTGAGACCACAAGAATATATCTTGCTATCAAATGAACACTTCAGACGTGAAATTACAATTTTAAAATTGCACTAGCCATTACTTTATCTGTCCTTAATCAGCACCTTATTATTATGCTCACTACTAACTAATTGATATTGCAATACAATGACAGCTAATACATATTACAACAACTGATAAATATGCTCACGTCTTATCGATTTGCTCACGGTATATCAACATGCTCACAGCTTATAAATAAGGTCACATCTATTTATTCTCACAGCTTATCAATATTCTCACAGCTTATCAATTACTGACAACTTATCCATATGCTCACAGCCTATCAATATATTCAAAATTATAAATATCCTTACAACTATTAATATGCTCACGTTTATCAATTTACTCATAACTACAAAGTATGCTATCAAAGCAGTTTATCAATATAATCTCAGCCAATCAACCTGCTGACAATTTATCAATATGCTCAGAGATTATGAATATGCTGAGAGCTAATCAGTATATATATATATATATATATATATATATATATATATATATATATATATATATATATATATATATATATATATATATATATATATATATATATTAAAATTGACCAATATACTCATAGCTTATCAATATGTCCACATCTTATCATTATGCTGAAAATTTATCAATATACTTACAGCTTATCAATATGCCACACCTTATCTTTATGCTGAAAATTTGTCAATATACTCACAGCTTATCATTATGCTGAAAATTGATCAATATACTTACAGCTTATCAATATGCCCACACCTTATCTTTATGCTGAAAATTTGTCAATATACTCACAGCTTATCATTATGCTGAAAATTTATCAATATACTCACAACTTATCAATATGCCTGCACCTTATCATTATTCTGAAAATTTGTCAATATACTCACAGCTTATCATTTTGCTGAAAATTATCAATATGTTCACAACTTATCAATATGCCCACACCTTATCATTATTCTGAAAATTTGTCAATATACACACAGCTGATCAATGTGTCCACACCTTATCATTATGCTGAACATTTATCAATTAACTTACAGGTTATCAATATGACTACACCTCATCATTATGCGTAAAATTTATCAATATGCTTAGAGCTTATCAATGTGTCAACCCTTATCATAATGCTGAAAATTTATCAATATACTTACAGCTTATAAATATGACTACACCTTATCATTTTGCTTAAAATTTATCAATATGCTTACAGCTTATCAATGTGTCGACACCTTATCATTATGCTGACAATTTGTCAATATACACACAGCTTATCAATATGCCCACACCTTATCATTATGCTGAACATTTATCAATAAACTTACAGGTTATAAATATGACTACACCTCATCATTATGCGTAAAATTTATCAATATGCTTAGAGCTTATCAATGTGTCAACCCTTATCATTATGCTGAAAATTTATCAATATACTTACAGCTTATCAATATGCCCACACCTTATCATTCTGCTGAACATTTATCAATATACTTACAGCTTATCAATATAACTACACCTTATCATTATGCTTAAAATTTATCAATATGCTTACAGCTTATCAATGTGTCGACAACTTATCATTATGCTGACAATTTGTCAATATACACACAGCTTATCAATATGACCACACCTTATCATTTTGCTGAAAACTTATGAACGTACACACAGCTTATCAAGATGCTGAAATTTCAATATGCTCATAGCTTACCAATATGTCCACACCTTATCATTATGCTGAAACTTTTATTATTATGCTTACAGCTTATCAATGTGTCCACACCTTATCAATATGTTTACAACCTACCCATATGCTTACAGCTCATCAATATGCTGAGAGCTTATTAGTATACTAACAATTTATCAATATGCTCACAATTAATCAATATGCTAACAATATATCAATATGCTCACAACTTGTCAATGTTTACTAAGCTTATCAATGCGGTGAAAGTTGATCAGTATACTCACAACTGATCAATATGCTGACAGATTATCAATAATCTTACAATCAATCAATATGTCGACAGGCATTGGAAATATGCTGACAACTTATCAATATGCTCCTAACAAAAATCCCTAAATCAATGCTGCATTAGTTTGCATATCATTCAAAACAAGGAAAGTATCTCTCTACATTCAGGTCTTCCATTCTTTTGACTTTTTTTCTTAAATACGGATACGTTGTTATTTTTTATCAGTCTAATTAAATTACAAGCTTTTTAAAACTTTAAAAAGGTGACAAACATGTATTGTCAGCAAACCTGCTGTTGTGATGTATAAATATGTGAGAAAAAGTGATCTCTCGGATACTTCTAGAAACAAAGACCCGCAGTATGTTTTGGCATTGTTAGAATACAGCATGACAGCGCGTCCTCGCACACAACCTCTATAGTGCAAGATATTCTGAAGCCAAAAAAGACTTTTCTACTCCTCACTTATCCGTTTTCCCTCAGGACTTTTTTGTTTCCAAAGCTAAAACTTCGGTTCTATAATATTTTAGTGTCTTCATAACATACTAAAAAGACAATGAAAATATATTTAATATATTGGCTCTGGAGACTTGAACTGTATATTTGTTGGGAGTTGAATACATGTACTTTAATGGAACAAAATTAAACATTCAAAGAAACATTTGAAGAATCAAAGTTTACATTTTTAGATTTATAGATATTTGAACACTCGTAATTCTGTTATAATTTCTAAAATGGTTAACCATCCTTTTATCGAAATGACATAATATTTGCTACAAAATTTACATGATAAGAATGTATAATTAATGCATGCTGCCATGTTGGCAGCTTTCTTGGATTCCGAAACGTTGAAAAAGCACAATATTTTAAGATTTCAACTTTTATTAAAGTGGTATTGTTAAGATTTGGGCAAACATTTCTGTTAAGTGACATACACTCTAAAGATAATACATTAGTATAAAAAACCAGGGAATCATTGAAAATCAAACACTGAATTATATGCGTTTTAAGGTTGTGCAGTCTTAATCTTATTCAAATGCACAATATTCAGTGTAATAATTCAGATCTAGAGAGAATTGAGTAAAAAAGTGAATGCTAAGGTTAATAATACTCTTGGTCCATTGTAAAAAAAACCTTTTATAAATTATGTCTTTGAAGGGAGGAAATCGTAAGATACGTAACATTATAACCTATGTGTGTGTGGTAAAAACTCTTTCTATTAATTTGTTTACAAAGGAAACGATTGAATAAAGATTTTAACAATAACCAAATATTTCTCTGCAAACACTAACATAACTTCTTCTCTAATAATCTGAATGATTCACTGTCTGTAAATGTTCTATTCTAAGTATGTGTCAAGTAATGGGAAGTATAGATACAGAACAAAAAGGAACATTTTGCCTTACAAATATTCCTCCTTCACCTCATAATGACTGATTTGAAAAATTAAAATGAAATAGCGCATGATTTGCTGACTGTCCTCGACTTAACAGCTATAACACAGTTGTCGTAATTTGTATATTTTTCTATGCATGCTGTAATTCCTGCGTTATATTTAACACGCTTATAAAGTTTCACAAGTAAGTGATGATTAAAATCCTTATTTGTTTTACCATGACCTTCATGATTACCTGCTTTTGTCGTCTGATGAACAGCCAATATTGTTTTTGTTGCATCTATCACATTATATTTTGATTTTCTAGCATAATACACTAACCAGTTATCGTATGCCCTACGTCCTATTACAACTTCAGCTATTTCCTGCCATGGAAATGAGCGTGTCGTAATAAAATAATCTTCTGCCCAAAATGTGAAAAGTTTGCCGCGTTCCTCCGCTAATCTTGTGATACTGCCAAAAGTAGATCCTTCAAATTCAGTGACGTTGTTAACGTTACTTCTTTGTCCAACGATTAAAACAGGCTTGTGTAAGTTAATTGTGGAATATTTCATCAGTAGTAAAGTGTCAATAAGCGTTTCAGTATACAAAATGTCTCCGTTACTGTACGCGTAGAACGTAGAATTATATTTTTTAATCGCATCTCTGTACATATATTTTAAAACCGGAATACCCCCTGCAGCTGCAGTACTTATATGCATTGTCTCGAACCCTTTTCTCGCACACTCTTTAGCGACTAAAGTCTCATTTGTAAATACCACAGGTATTATGAATGGACGCAACATCACCCAATTATGTAACGTTAAGTTATGAACTAAATATTTTTCCGGACTATCACTCCATGTAGTAAAAAGTGTAAGCAATGGTTTTAGAGTTGTTTGCAATTATATCACACTGAAATTTTTCTAGCAGCGTCAATTTTTTATGAGTACATTCATCAACCTCAGATTTTCTGTTGGTACTAGTTGGATGAGTTGCAGCTGAAGCAGTTGCTGTTTTTGATCGTTTGGCCAAAACTCCTTTTTCTATATCTTTGCCAAACTGTTCGATTACTTGAGGATGTAAAAAATTAGCCCCAAACTTATCTTTCCAAACCGCCTTAAATATACATTGAAATGATCCAAATTAACGAGAAATTCAGTATGGCATACATTATACAAATACAATACATTAAAATGATTTAATAAAAACATCAGAAGGACAAGGAATAACGCCATGCAACACTTAAAACCCGTTGATTTGAACAAATGAATTCCGAATATATGAATTGTACAGACATAAGTGCGGACAGTACTTTTTACATTGTGAATAAACAGTGCGGTTTATATATTGAAAGTCATTCTTTTGGTACCTATTCAACCTTTTAATTGACAGTGATTAAAGCAGATAGCTGGCTAATTAATGAAATTAAACAAATACACAATAACACCAGTACTACTAGCTAATGTTAGCATGTCCATATCTGTTTAATACCTACGTAAATCAAACAGTAATAAAAAAAAATCATTATAACCTGCTTGTGTAAATCTTAATATCTTATATCGAATCAAACACCGAAATCAAATGTATTCTTACAGAAAAATGATTGTAAAAAGTAATGTCTTACCTGAGGGTTTTCTTCATCATCCCAGTCCATGGATTTATATATTCTATTAAAAATGTTTGCGTACAAATATAAATAGACTGACATGCAAACCACAAATTGTAATACAACCAGCGAAATGTGAATATTCGTTTTACACTCGATCATTTTATTAAACAGCAGTTACAGTTGATCGAATTTCTTGAAATTACATGAAATGAATTTGTTGAATTAAATGAAATGACAAAGCAATCATAAACTTGAAATTGTTAAAGGTTTAACAGATATAAGAAATATGCTAATTAAAATCGGTTAAGATACTTTTTTAAATCTTAACAGTCAATAAAACTCAACAAAATATTTTTGTACCATTGATAAACATTTTCCGAAAGTATAATAAAAAAAAAAGTTTCTTATGATAACCAATTTTAAACTACTTGCAAATGACTAAAATGATGCAAAAACGTGACCAGGTTCTTAAAGTTGGTGATGTTAAATAGCAGACCAGATTTTGCAAAGCATTTACATTCTCGAAGGAACTCTAAAATCGATTTATTTAAGGGTTTCTATAGCGAAACTGAATAAAAGTATCCTTTGAATGTTACAAACTGACATTGGGAATCTTATTGGCCATTCTGGAATAAGTAAAATAATAGAAAGGGTCTTTCTGAAATGTTATACGCGTCTTTTTTAATTGATCTAAAGTATTTCCGAATACAAACTTTCTTCTAAAGATTATCAGATTTTAAGTTCTTACACTTTCTAGTTACGTTTTACAGATATTTAAGTTCTGTTTTGTTTAATAATATTTCATTTCATTATTCATTTACACTGCTTTAAAAATATCCTTATTGAGAATTAAATTTTTTTTCAGAATAATGACACTACCAATGACGTTGACAATCTCTTATCTCATGCGCATGTGAAAATAAAACACACACACACACGCGCGCGTGCGCAAGCACACGCACACACACACACACACACACACACAACTGTCGTGTTGGGCTTTCTTTAGGGATTCTGTATTTATTTATCTTATGGTCACATCCGTGCTATTTGTGCCGTATGGCGGCTGTTAAAAGTCTCCCCGTACATTTAATCAATGATGTTATATTTTCGATCATTGAAGATCGTTCAGCACGACATTATTGTTGTGCTTGTGGTATTTTTAGTTTCAACTTTTCGGCATTTTCTAGTTGGGTGGTTCCAATATTCCTACTTGAATAATGTTGAATTACCCTTAGGATATGTTACCTGCTTTTTAAATTTGTCTTTTGACGTCTTATCTGTGATATACAGGCTTCATAACCTGTGACCCCCTTTCAAAATTTTAATTGTTTTCTCGTTTAGGGCACATGCTTTTTGTTACTTGGGGACCATATGCCGCTTTTCATGGAATGGCACGGAAGTGTCACATTGAAGGTTCCATGATAACCGCCGTATGAACACATCTGCGGATGTTTCTAAATTCAAAATTTTACTATTTCATGTTTGGGTGTTGAGTTCTGATTGGGCCGGTGCTTGGGGGGGGGGGCGTGGACGGTAACTTGCACTTTCCAGTACCGTCCATGAACAGGCTCAATCAAACCGAGCCTGCAACATTTTCAATTTTGTTGCGTTGAACTTTCTTTAGGGACTCTGTTTTTCTCTATTTCTAGTTTTTAAATGGGCTTCACATTTCGTAATTAACGCCACTGACCCCTGCTGCTCAAAACTGCCTGCAACATTTTCAATTTTGTCGTGTTGGGCTTTCTTTAGGGATTCTGTATTTATCTATCTTGTACTCTCGGCTATTTATGCTATCATTGTCATGTACTTTTATATATGAATGAAATACTAATATAACCGCTAACGACGGTTCGTCAATTGTAATTGAACTTTAAAATTACTTGTGATTTTTACTACTTTTCTTTGTTTGTTTGATTTTAGGCGTCTTTTAGCATTTCCGTCGGTGTTTGCAATTTTTTATCGACAAACGTTCTCATTTATAAAATTCTTATACAAATTTTGATTTCATTTAACTTCAATTGCTGAAGTTATATTTCTTTAAATCTAGAATTAAATTCAGAGTGATAAAAATTGGTAAATAAATTCTGCTACAATCTAAACCGACATTGATAATCCAAAATCGATATACAGGAGAGTAAAGATGAATTGAAGAGAAAAATTTTAATTCGAAACTAAAAATGTGGCCACAGGACACGGGTGCTCCGACACTCTGTTGTTTTGTCAATCTTATGACTCTAGTCAAATATTTTTTAGGCTACATGTGTGCTACAAGTTGTAAACTAAAAATCATTTACTAATTAAAGGACAAGAATTTTAATAACACTGAATAAGCAAACCCCAAGGTGCATAAATACACATGCTGACCAACACTCTTGTAAACTTTCAGGCCTACGGGTCAAAACCTTTTGAGCTATGCATGAAGAAGTTGAAAATTGTAAATTTATACAAAGTCAAGGGCAATAACTCTAACAAAGCTGCATGCAAAACGCCAAGTGCACAACTTCAGAATGATGTTGATCATTGTTTTTGATGGGCATTCTTCTTGTATACTCAGTTATCATCTGAAAACTGGCGATAACATTTCTGTACCTGACAAAATTTCTTCTTTGTTTAAGGACTGGGCGGGTGCTGATAATCCACTAGGACAGTTTGTATACAGGACTTACAACCAGACTGACTTTGATGAATTTTTTAACACGACCACACCATTCAGTAAAGATTTTTTCCTTGGTATTGGTAAACCAAACATGACCAAAAATTCTAAAGCTGAAAGTACTGTCTGGGATACTAAAGTGACTGCTTTATTTGCAAGCAAAGGTAAATTTATTAACATTAAAATTTATGTATCAGTATGAGGTTAAGTCAATGAATCAAAGGAATACTAAAAATCATTTACTAATTAAAGGACAAGAATTTTAATAACACTGAATAAGCAAACCCCAAGGTGCATAAATACACATGCTGACCAACACTCTTGTAAACTTTCAGGACTACGGGTCAAAAACTTTTTGAGCTATGCATGAAGAAGTTGAAAATTGTAAATTTATACAAAGTCAAGGGCAATAACTCTAACAAAGCTGCATGCAAAACCCCAAGTGCACAACTTCAGAGTGATGTTGATCATTATTCCTGTAAAGTTGGTTTATTCTATCTCAAGCACTCAAGGAACAAATAACACAACATTTTGGAATAGTTTTAACTAAGGTTTTGTCAATTACTCTAGAAATACTGGATACAACAACACATGCTGATCAACCTTCCTGTAAAGTCTCATTGCCCTAGGTAAAAATACTTTTTGAGCTACACACGACACAAATTAAAAGTTGCAAATTTTCACTATGTCAAGGGCAATAACTCTGACAAAACAAAATAAATCACAAGCGAAATACCAGGTGCACAACTTCACAAGCTGGGTAACATTCCTGTAAAGTTTCATGACTCAAGGCAAAATATTTACGGACAAGGGTAAATCTAAAAAGGCACAAAAATAATTTGTCAGTTATGTTTTGTGATGGCGTCTTCGGTCTTTACAATGGATTAAAAATGTAATTTGGAATTGTATGGGCTTTTGGATAAACGTTTTTTTTTTTTTTTTTTTTTATGGAAACGTCAGTATGAGTTACTAATACAAGTGATAATATTTTTAATAATTATCATATCACTTTCAAAAATAAGACATTTGTTATATCAAAAAGTAACAAAATCCAATGATCATTAAGATCCATGATAAGAACTGTTTTACAAATTATGTGACTCGTCTGCTTCATAACCTTCTAGTAGTCAAAATATTCCAACTTCCAAAGCTGTGGTTCTTTTTCTGTGTTGCAAAATCGCTTCATAGAGGGGAGATATTGCCAATGCACAAAAAAGTACATTGAATCAACTCGTAGTTCGCTTAGTTGGACTTACCCTAGTGTAGGAAATTCATAATTGCTCGCAACGACAACTTTGAGCGCGCCTAAAATCGGTTTAAACGTTCCCAGTGGTGTATGAATGGGATAATGAAAAAGTTGATACCTGCTGTTGTTAAGTATGTAAATATGCATGAAATGTAATCCCTTGGAAGCATTAGTCACAACAGAATTACATGAAAGCTTTTTTGATTGAGTCTTAACATGAAGGATGAAGCATTTATAATAAGCGTTAAGCTTTTACGTAAGAAAAGGACAGCTGTGAATGAATTTTAGTGCACATCGAATAAGTATAGCTTTAAAAGAAATGCTAAACGAAAAACAATAAAAAGCCCAGACTCTGATTTTTTGACAGATAAGTTTTATGCAATATTTTGGGATGACATAAAAGAAGACTGCATAAAATTAATACATTATTTTTGTAATAGGTAACCTTACTACACTTAAGAGACAGGCAATTAAATCAATTATGCCAAAACCAAGGATCCAAAAAGTTAAACTTACTGGAAACAAATTAGTTTATTAAATTTTAACTATTAAACTCTGATTGGTAAAGAAAGAACCATTAAGACGTTTGCATTGCCAACATTAACCTATCCTTTTGTGGTATTAGAAAGCCCACCAGAATAAAAGAATCAAGGAAATTGAAAATGCAATACATGTATTTCATTTCGTTTGGAAAAGGAAAACAAGCTAAAAATAAAAAATAAAAGAAATTAAGCATCCTATTTAGAATGGAGGACTAAAATTTACAGACATTTCATACTTTCTAAAATCTATAAAAGCAAGTTGGGTTAAAAGATAATTAAATAAAGATAACCATAGCTTAATGATATTATTTGTCAAAAATGATTTTTTAAAGGATGGAAATGAGTGTTCGAATGTACTATTTCATAACAAGATGTTAATCATCTATTCCCACAAAAACGTTTTATGAATACTATGCTAAACCGTTTTATGAATACTATGCTAAACCGAGCCTGCAACATTTTCAATTTTGCCGTGTTGGGCTTTCTTTAGGGATTCTGTATTTATCTATTTTATGATCACATCCGTGTTATTTGTGCCGTGTGGCGGCTGTAAAAAGTCTCCCCGTACATATAATCAATGATGTTATATTTTCGATCCTTGAAGATCGTTCAGCACGACATTGTTGTTGTGCTTGTGGTATTTTTAGTTTCTACTTTTCGGCATTTTCTAGTTGGGTGGTTCCAATATTCCTACTTGAATAATGTTGAATCACCCTTAGGATATGTTGCCTGCTTTTTAAATTTGTCTTTTGACGTCTTATCTGTGATACGCAGGCTTCATAACCTCTGATCCCCTTTCAAATTTCCATTTTTATTTAGTTCCGCCCATTGTTTTCTCGTTTAGGGCACACGCTTTTTATTACTTGGGGACCATACGCCGCTTTTCATGGAATGGCACGGAAGTGTCACATTGAAGGTTCCATGATAACCGCCGTATGAACACATCTGCGGATGTTTCTAAATTCAAAATTTTACTATTTCACGTTTAAATGTTGAATTCTGCTTAAGCCGGTGCTAGGGGGCGTGGACGGTAACTTGCACTTTTCCAGTACCGTCCATGAACAGGCTCAATCAAACCGAGCCTGCAACATTTTCAATTTTGCCGTGTTGGGCTTTCTTTAGGGATTCTGTATTTATCTATTTTTTGAAATAAAAAAGGTACATGTTGAACAAAATTGTCTCCTATAAAGATATTGCATGGAAAAACTCAGATATAAAAACAGATGGTTATCTAATATTTCATGAAAATTGGTTTATTAATTTAAAAGAAATTATATTCATAGAACAATTATTATATTATTATAGAACAAGTAAGTTTTATCAATTTGATGATTTTAGATATTTATATGGCATGAGTAATACAGTTTTTTTTTAAAACTTTATATGCTGATAGGATATGAGACCCTTATCAACAATCTGAGAATTACTTCAATAATCAATGTTTCCCTTCAACCATTTATACAAAATGTACTGCAATCAAAATCTATGAATATAGTTTGATATGATATGCAAATGACAAATGCAAATTGTCAAGGGAAAAAATAATTGAATGGGAAGAAAATTATACACAAAAGCATATTGACTGATAAAGATATATCAACTGCCCTTTAAGAGCACATTAGATGTCCCATTGAGAAATGTCCAGTATAAATTCCTCCAGAGAATCATACCAATTAAAACATTTCTATTCAAATGATAACAGTCTAGCATGAATTTGTGCGACTTTTGTAATACTAGCATTGACACTATTGACCATGTTTTCTGGGACAAAATACAAAATATTTTGTAAGGAGCTACAGACGTGGCTCAACTCAAATGGAATTATAAATAATCTTTCGAATGAAATATCATTTTTTTGACATTTCAAGTTATATAACATACGGACATAATTAATTCATAATTAATTTCATTCTCATTTAAATGAAATATTAATTTTTTTTATATACACCAATATAAAGTATGACTAGTATAAGAGTACGTGAGTATAAGTCTATGTGTGTGTTTGTAAAATTGTCTTTAAAAATTTCCTTTTATTCATCGAATAATTTACTTTAGAAATAAAAGGTGTGAAAAAAGAGGATTCAAATTTTTTTATTAAACTTTCTAATATTGTAAAATGTAAACTAACGAACACAGGTCTATGATATGTAAGTGGATTGATTTCGATATGAAATTATCTTAGAACTTAGTCACATAAAGACAGTGGAAAATAGTTTTAAATAAATCCTTACATATGATATAAGGTACGAGGTACACTCTTTATCAAAGGAATATAGAAATATATGAGTATTATATTATTGTAATTAATAATATGCGAAGCGTTCCCCTTCTGGCTCCAGCTATGACATAGGAACTTGACTCGATCGTTAAACATAAAACAAGGTAATACCACAAAAACAGAAGGTTTTATCAATTAGAAATGATAAAAATGAAAAAAAAATTAGAGAAGCATTTTGTTATTACAGCAAAGAGGTTATTTAATATTATATTGACCATAATCCTTTGGAGAGGGGTCTTAAACAATTACAAGCGAGGTGCAAGGTCTTCAAAAAAGCTTGATTTACGGATTTTTCCTTTTGAAAAAAATATCTCACTCCTAAATCTACTTTCTCATTTTCTTTTTTTTAATAACAGTGACCCTGAACTTGATCCTAGTGAGCACAAAAGCGAACCAACCTGGGGTTTTCAATAGGAATGCTTTACAACAACTTTAAGATAAATATCTCATTCCTAAATCTAGCTATAGACTAACTATATACTGCAAATTGATTTTCTATTTTTAGTAACAGTACCTTAACCTTAACCCTAGTGGACCAAAAGTAATCAAAAGACAGATCTTTACATATACTCCTATACACCAAATTTCATTGAAATATGTCTTTCCAAACTCAATCTATTGACCGGAAACCTATGTTTCTTTCAAGTAAAATTGACCTTGACCTTGACTGTAAGGGATTCACAAGAAGAGATATCTTCATAAAGGCTTACTAAATACTAAGTTTCAATGAAATATCTTATTCTAAACTCTTGTTATTGAACGGGAACCAATTATTTTCTTAGTAACATTTATCTTGATCCAGGCCTAAGATGTCCAAAAAGCAAATCCAAGCAAAGATTGAACATAAGCTTGCTATAAACCAAGTTTCTCTGAAATATCTAGTTAGTGACAGGAAACCGATTGTCTATTAGTTACAGTGATTTTGACCCGAGGGAGGGGGCATGAAGCAATTACAATGTCTTTTCGTTGCTTCATGTACACAAAGTGTTATATAAAATCATATTATCAACTATCGTTCTGACCGAAACCTGATTTTCTATTTTTAGAAACAATGGCTTTAACCATGACCTTATGGTGCACAAAAACAACCCAAAACAAGTTTCACTTAAGACTGCTATACACCACGTTGAATTAAAAAAATCACATTTTAAGACTATTTACTGAAAACAATCTTTTTATATTAAGCAAAAGTGGTCTTAACCTTGAACCTTGATCCTAAAATGAAAATTCTAAATTACCAAAAATCTTTGGACTACGTGAGACATTCTTAAATGATAATACACTATATCTCCCAATGATTATGTTTGCATACGAAATTATAATTATGAGAGATGCGAACGATCAAATACGAAGGGTTAAGGTTTAATATCTTCTATTTCTAAAAATATTACCAATAATCGTCTCAATGACTTGAAATAGATGATATCGAGCCAATCTTGTTACAAATATTTATTCCAAATTGTAAATCCTTCCTCATAAATTGTTTTTCGTCCTCCGAATTCTCCTTAGTCTCGGATTATTTTTGTACCTAGAGGAAATTGAAATTCTCTTTTCTTCACTAATTGAATATTATAAATGGGCTATTTTAATAACTTATCTACCAGGACAGGAATCAGAAATAATTAGAAATACAAAATGGAAGAACACGAGTTTACAAAAATCGAATATCGGAACTTGTCCTCTATATACAGTGAAAAAATCAATACAATATGTTAACAAACACCAATTCTGTACAACTTACAAATGACAAGGGGTACGCGACCCGGCGGACGCTAATAGTTAAATAAATGACGTTCATCACGTCCCAAAATAAATTCAAAATGTAAACAGCGTCATTCTTTCTGAAATTGTTCTCCACAATGTTCTAGGTGCTTGAATCATGTAATTATAACCAGAACTCATCTGTGGAGATGTAGCGAAAGAAAACAATCACATTTTCATTTCTTTATTCGAAACATGCCCGGTGGCCAGCAACTTTCGGTTTGATCTCGTGACATTTTAAGTTTTTCAACGAACGTTATTTTTCTACATTTAAAGCTATTATCACTGTTGTTCAAAACGTTATAGTTTAGCGATTTCTTGTCTGAATGTCGTCAAATTTGGACAACATGACACTTTAATATGATAAAATGTGTTGGTCGAATATTAGGGAGAAGAGACAACATATTATGAATAAACTGAAAGTACAAATTAGCGTCTAAATATATTTGATGCGCTGGAACACGCGTTTAGCGCAATAATTCAATAAACTTATGCTGAAGTTGTAAAAAACAATTAACTATTGCCGTGGATATGAAAATATTTAAAATCTAATGGAATATGGAGACATAAGACTCTTAGTCCTATTAGTTTTTGAACAACCCTCGTAGTAGCCACTTATCAGATTAAAATGTTGATACTCTGCATTCACTACAAGATGAATTATCTCAGATAAATAATGAACAACTCCGGGTATACCTTATAAGATCAAGGGTTAAATTGTCCCTTAGATGTGAATAACCTACTAAAAAAATGTTTGCAATATGGAAAAATATCAATACATTTCAAAACCAATTTATAGATTACAAGATGAAAATTGAACTATAATACATTTTAAAAGAAACAGAAAGATATAATGAAACTCTATTAAAAATAGAATCTAATAAACAATCGATTTTAATGTTTATATATATGATATTAATAAAACAGATGCAGAAAGCCAAGAGTTAGAAGGTGAAATAACTTAAAAGGAGGCATCATTTGTTTTAAGAAACACGTCCAACAACAAAAGCCCAAGCTCATCTGTGTTGGAGCCGATTGTTATAAAGTATTTTGAAAAAATGGACATTTTATTTTAAGAGCTCTAATCCAAGCATATAATGTTCTAATGTCAATCAGTTGGCAGTTACTCAAACACTAGTAATAAGTACATGTTTACCTAAGAAGGGTAAATCTAAACTTTCCTAAGAAAAAGAGATCAATAAATTTGCAAAATACTATAAATTTATATAAGATTGGATCTGGGTGAATTAATTTTTAAATAAACTACATGTAATTAGCAAAGATCAAAAGGATTTACAAAAGTAAGATATCGGAGAAAATGTTAGACTGATATATGTTATAATAATGAATCATACGGAGGAAAAAATGATATTTCATGATCACTTCTTCTGCCTGACTTAAAAAGAGACAATTTATTCGCTATCTTGAGTTTTTGTACAGAATACTTTATCATTTCCAATTTGGTGCATTAATTAAAAATGATTTAATATATCTTATGAAAATACAGCTGTTTGTCAATGTAGGTTCTTATCCAATTTTATCAATGTACCAGCGAGTCTTAATTAAATAAAATATTTGTTTGCAAATCTTTGTATTAAAAGTGAATTCACTGTATTTATGATATCATACAAGACAATTGCCAGCTTTATACACTAAAAGAATAAGGCAAGATCTACAATATTAATATTTACTATCTTTTATATTTAAAAAGCAGTTACACGCTTTTTTTACCAAAATGTCTGCGTCAGCTCTTTTAAGAGAGAATAATTCCCAACAATTCTCATACAAATTAAAAGGATATTACGAGACCAAAAGGCTCAAAATATATGTATGATTCGCTAAATATCAACTCCAGCTAGCCCGTTTGTTAGTCAAATGATCACAAGAACTAAGCCTCGCAACGGATGCTGAATACTCGAAGAAAATATCTAATTTTACCATTCAAATTGATAAGGGATACTTATATACAATGGTCCAAAGTAAAATGTCTGGAAAGAAAGTATTCACTCGGAAGCATTGCAGACACGGTGTGATTGAGTCGTTAGTTGAGGGATAATGAAAAAGTGAAATATCCCTCACGAAAAATAGCACCGGGACACAATTTTCAACATTTAACAGTGATGAAATCGATGATCTTGAAGGACCAGAAACATAACAACACTGAAATGAAGTACGGGGCAATACTTTACGACTGCAACACATCACATGACGCCAGCTGTTGTGATTTATACATATCTGGAAACGTCTCTCTATTGATCACAAACTGCATGTTTATCAGTTTGTTTTGGTCAAGTATCTTTTTTAAAAGTATATAAAGCTTTATTATCTGACGCAAAAATTATTATTCGAATTTTAAAAATGTTAACTTCCAAAATGCTTGAATGATATAAATGTGGTGATTTACTGCCTGAAAAGCGAATGGCGCATGCACGAAATCATTGCTAAATGAATAAAATCCTACTTAAAACAGCAAAATATTTTTTTTGTTCAGGAACAGTTTATTCTGTTTAGGTACATTTTTTACGTGTATTAAATAACCGAGACATTCTATTTTACATCTTTTTCGGGAGTCAACAATGTTATAATGGAACAAATGTAATTTTACAATTGATAAATTTTATCAAAAAATTTCATAAGATATAGATTTATACCCATTAAAGATACTTCTTTTTTCAAGCGAAATGAAGGATATTCGCTTTCAAATGATGAAGATAAATGTACATTTTTCAAATAAAGGCCCAACAAATAAAATTAAAATTTTTTTTTAAATTTGCTGTAGATAATTTTTTAAAATATGATAGTGCTTTTTTGATATACGTAATTTCCTTGCCAAAGAAAATTTTTTTTCTTTTTATTTTACAACTTAAAAAATGTTTATCCGTGTCCCCTTTTTACAATCATAGAAAAAATTAGTAACAAAAAATCAAAGGAGTTTTTACTAAAATTATGACAATCCAAAAAAAAAAAAATATTTAAAAACCTTTTCGTATACAGTTTACAGATAATGAGGGGAAACATTTTTGAAAATTTTAAAAAATTCCCAAACTTTACCTTTAACCTTAGTTAAACCCCCAAAGGCCCCCAAAAAAAATTTTTTTTTAAACCTGTTGTATTCAGTCCAGTATTGTGGGAAAAAAATAAAAAACTTTTGGCCCAAAGAATTATTTTTTAAAAGGATGATAAGCAGAAATTAATTTGATCTTTTTAAGGTCCCTGTGGAACAATTTTCCTTTTACCTACTGACCCCAAGCAAAAAATTATTAAAAATTTAAAAGATATTATAAATCAGAAAATTTGAAAATCTGAAGACTTTTCAAAAAAATAGTTTTTTAAGATAAAGAAGGGGGAAAAAAACCAAATTTTCCCCGGACATTAAAAAGGCCCCTTACCTTTTAAAATTTTAAAACCTAGGTTTGCAAAATTTCCAAAAATTTTTTTTAAAAAAAAGTGGTTTTTTTAAAATTTTTTTTAAATTTTAATTGGAAAAAAACCCAAAAATTTGTTAAAGTTTGAAATTTTCAAAAAAAAAAACCCTTTTCAAAAAAAACAAATTTTTCCAAAAAAATTGAGAGGAAACCATTTTTGACCAAAATTTAAAGGGCCCTTTTTGTTATCATTGAACCACCTAGTCCTTTTGACCCAAATTTCGTGAAATGATGAACAATTTTCGAAAAACAGTTTTTTAAGATAGTCAGCGGAACCATGTGGTCTACCGACGAACAGACATACCGACGGACTTGGACTGACCGACATAAGCAAAACGATATACCCCCTCTTCTTCGAAAAGGGAGGCCATCAACATATACACGTATATTTCTTTTTTGATATTTAAACAATCGATTATAAACTGCATTTTAAAAAAGAACACAGTCATTTTCAGAAAGAAATATGTAGCAAAGATTCAGAATTTTGATTTAATGAATTAAATAACAAAATTAATTATGCTAAAAAATACATTCTTATACAAAAAAATACATTATTTAATAAGAATTTAGATTAATGTCATTTCTTATTGTCTCTCATATAAATACAAATCAATAAAGTGACTCTGTAAATATAATGTTTTGCATTATTTTTATTATTCCCGAGTTATCGCACCCTTTGTCAGATTTAAGACTTTGTCGCATGAATAAAGCATTTTGTTAGAAGCAAAGTTTCATTGATCAAAACAACTTCAATGCACTATGTGAAGTACTTTTATAAACTGAAAAAAGATCAAATGGTAAAAGTTAAAATGCATAAAGGTAATATTTACAAAACTGCGACACTTTCATATCTTCTATCAATAATATTGCCAATTGAAATGATTAAAGAATGAAATAAAATTGCACAAATAGACAAAATAACAAATTAGTGAGAAATCAAAGTGATAGATTATTCAGATGAAAACATTCACTGATCTTGTCCATTATACTTGCCAGAACATTTAATATTGGACATTCCATCTAGAGAACTAAAATCAACATAGTAAATTGTGCTTTAGATACTTTAATTCCATCATTTTAATTTTTTTTGTTGGGTGGCTGCAGTATTGCCCCAACGAACATGTTGCTTTCCTTATATCAATTATTTGGCTCATTCATTGTATATGACTCACTTATTGTTTGAATAAGGGTTCATATGCTGTCTGTTTTTATGATATTGCTATAAAGTGTCACATTTATGGATTCATGAAAGCTGCCCGAAAGTTGTTTAGTTCTAATGCTAGAGTTGAACGTAGATTGCATTAACCACTTCAATGCATAACGAATTTGAGGTTAATGAAGCCTGCAACCATTCTTTTAATTTTGCCGTTTTATGCACTGCTACAGGTTTCGTTTTTTCACAACAAATATTGTTTTACAGATAACTAGGTATAATTAAAGGGTCACTATAATTATCATATTTAGACACCGAGACGAAGTAAGAGGATTTGGTACTCTTTTTCTTAAAACAAAAATAAAATGTCGGTCCGCAGTTTTCATAATTTCAAATATAGTTTTTAAGTTATAAACAATACACCAATTGCATATACGTTTTAAACTGGATTTAACTTCGTAAGTTTTGCTTGTTTAAGCTTCTCAGCAAACGTGCATGAAAAATGCAGACTCAGTTTGTTCAGGTCTGTACGTGAGGGTAAATAAAAAAAATGCAACATCCCTTCCGACCCTTAGCACCGGCTTGAGCGGTATTCAATTCTGAACACTATAAGTGCTGGACTCAATACTCCCAAAGGGACCAAGAAAAAATATAAACAACACTGAATTGAATTTAGAGGCAACATTTTACGGCAGTCACAACACAGCACAACACAGCACATGACACCTGCTGTTATGATGTATAAATATCTGGAAAAAGATGTTCCCTCGGAAGCATTAAAACAACAAAAATACATGAAAATTGCAGACTAGGTCTGATTGAGATTTAACATGAGAGATAATAAAAAGTGCGGCATTCATCAAGTCCCTAGCAACGGATTGAGCGGTTCTAAAATCTCAAATCTAAAAGTGGTAGAATTAATAATTCCAGAGGACCAGAAAAATATAACAAACGCTGGGAAATGGAAAAAATGGAACAATTTTTGTAAAGTTTGTTCCAAAAACACAAACAATAAAAACAAAAAAATTTTTGTTAAGAAAGTAAAATTTATTTTAAAAAAAGGGGATCCCTCGGAAGCATTAAAAACAGCAAAATTACATATAAAATTACATATCTGTTTGATTTAGTCTGTATATAAGGGATAATGAATCCATAGCATTTTTGGAACTGATAATCTTTTGTTCAAAATGAAATATATTAACATTCCCTTATGCAGCCTTTGTAATCTTCATCATGAAACAACTGAACATGTCTTTTTGGAATGCATTTGCAGCAATAAATTATTACACGAAATTTGTATAGATAAACTAAACATGCCAAGCGTAAATAAAGAAACTATGTTGCTTGATTACACTAAAGCAAACAAAACAATACATGTTGTAAACAATTTAGTTCGTTTATATAAAAAATATATTTTTAAATGCAATACTATCTTAGTCATATTTCATATATTTTACTTAAGGAAAATGAAGAAAAAGCTTTCTAATGACTGGCATACTGAATTTGATATATAACATTAGCATTATTATAATAAAATATGATAAACAAGACCAACACAGAAAGGCGGCGTTCAATGAACGAAATCCCCACACGACCAAACACCAAGAACCAGCGGTAAGCATCCCAAGAGGATCCCAAACAAAACAGGACAGGGCAAAAGGCAGAGCACGGACAGGTTTTTCACTAAAATTATACATAAGAAGAAATAATAGTAACCGACAAGGAAATCAAAAAAAAAAAATGTCCTACTCAGTAAAAGGAGCAGGGGAAGGATATAGGAGATGCGGGAATGGGGGAAATCAAATAATTAAAACTTTGGACAAAGGGAAGAAACTTACCGTAGACGAGAAAACAACAAGGAACACAAACAAAAGTGTCACCAAAACAGTATGAAACAAACAATGAAACAAGTGTGTTACCATTTTTTCCAGTTTGATGATGATAAAAGTAAATAACTTTTCATATGTTGATGTAAGTAGCGTCCTTTGTCTTTTCAGTGTTTAGACTTAGCTTGAAGCATACTTTGAAATACTGAAGAATGAATTCACGTTGAAGAAGATTTAAGTGTGCCCTGGCCATAAAAAAGCTGTCTTTGATGATTTGTTGTGTTATATTGTTGTTTTCTTTTGTAAATTATCACCTCTTTGTTCCTCTATTCTATTCTTCTAGCTAACCACATAACTTTGTGCATTATTCATCAATATAAATAAAAGTAATTTTGTTTTGTTTAAGGCATAATGTAGCTCAAGAGTTGTTGAAACTACAACAAATAAATTGTGCCCCTTGATAATTGTAGAATTTTCAAAAACAACTGTAACTTTTCTTGTACATAAGGTAATAATTTTCTACGTTTAGACCTTCATTTACCTCCTTTGTCGTGTTTTACATAAGAAATATGGTATGAAAATGCCTTTTTAGTAAATGATGCATGCCCAAAATCATAATTTTATTGGTGATAAATATTAAAATATGTCATAGGATATATATTTATAACCTTTAAATTTTCTGTGTGATTGTTAAGATTGCTGAACGAGAAAAGAAAATATTCATTATTGTCTATAATATATACTACATTTTTTTAATGTCCAAATGGTCAGACTAGCACTTTTCAATTATCCTTCATGTACAAATTCAATCAAAGCAATCAATGCAATTTTCATATAATATAGCTGATTTAATGCTTCCGAGGGATAACCTTTTTTCAGATATTACTACTATATTACCTGATGAGATGTCATTACTGCTCATTTGACAAAATAACAAACTTCCCTTTATATTTGAATTGTCTTAAATAGTCAGACTTACTTCTAAATTGCCTGATAAGATGCGATTGATGTTCATATGTAAAAAAAAACAACTAATTTCCCTCAATATTTAAATTGTCTTAATAGTCAGACTTACTACTAAATTACCTAATGTTCATAAGACAAAAATAACAAATTTACCTCAATTTGTAAATGAATAGCATTTTACAGCATTTAGCAGCGATATGTAAAGTGCAATTAGTTACTTTACTGACCATAAATATTAAGTAGTAAAATACGGCTAAATGTGATTTTCGTTATAAATATATATTTGTTGATACAAACCAGTATCTATAATGTTTTAATGGTCAACACTCTCTATGGAGTTAAACAAAATGAAGGAATATTGTGTGTTTGTGTAATCAAATATTTATATATTTTATCACGGCAGCATTTCATCACATGAATATTGTTGAAAACGTCTTAATATCTAAGAATAGCGATTGACCGTGGGTTTCGCCATTACAAACAATTTATCATCCGTTTAATTTTTGCCGATAATGGAAAGTGTGCATTTTTGTTTGATAAAATCAAAGGATTTTTAAAACCATCTGAATGTTTTGTGTTTATTTGTTTTGTTTGCTACATGAACCTGAAGAAAAGTAAAAACAACAACATGTATGTTTTTAAACTGACTAATCGTATCCTTTAAAGGATATCCAATAGATAATATTTGCATAATTGGGCACAATAAGATAAATTGGAGATAATAATAATATTAAATATGATTTTTTTATTTTATTATTGTATATATATTAATTATACAAATATATATCGATTTGGATATAATAAATAATGCCTTACATTACATGCCTTACATCGGGATCATTGATGCCAACACTATAAAGTGTTGAGAATTGAGTACCGCTCAAGCCGGTGCTAGGGGGCGTGAGGGATGTTGCACTTATTCATTATCCCTCATGTACAGACTCAATCAAACCAAGTCTGCAATTCTTATGTTATTTTGTTGTGATTAATGCTTCCGAGGGATCACTTTGTTTCCAGAATTTTGTACTTCACAACAGCAGGTGTCAAGTGCCGTGTGGCAGCCGTAAAAAGTTTCCCCGTACAACACTTCAGTGTTGTTATATTTTCTGGTCCTTCGGGATCATTGATGCCAACACTATAAAGTGTTGAGAATTGAGTACCGCTCAAGCCGGTGCTAGGGGGCGTGATGGATGTTGCACTTATTCATTATCCCTCATGTACAGACTCAATCAAACCGAGTCTGCAATTCTTATGTTATTTTGTTGTGATTAATGCTTCCGAGGGATCACTTTGTTTCCAGAATTTTGTACTTCACAACAGCAGGTGTCAAGTGCCGTGTGGCAGCCGTAAAAAGTTTCCCCGTACTTCACTTCAGTGTTGTTATATTTTCTGGTCCTTCGGGATCATTGATGCCAACACTATAAAGTGTTGAGAATTGAGTACCGCTCAAGCCGGTGCTAGGGGGCGTGAGGGATGTTGCACTTATTCATTATCCCTCATGTACAGACTCAATCAAACCGAGTCTGCAATTCTTATGTTATTTTGTTGTGATTAATGCTTCCGAGGGATCACTTTGTTTCCAGAATTTTTTACAAATGTCACATGACATTGTATTTCAAGCAAGTTAGTGATTCATTATTCGTGTCTATTAATCAATTTATTATTATGTATTTATGACGTTGTACTATGTACAAGTTTAATAAAATAATAAAAAAAAATTCTGATCTGAAATGATATTTGTATATAATTAATATTTTGCACGCTTCTGTCCTTCTGTGTTAATATAGAAAAATTTCCGATAGTGTTAGAATGATATTTGAAGAAAATAATAATAATAATAAAAGTATAAGTAAAAGGATTACTGCAACTATCGGAGGAACCAGCAGATTTCAATCATATTTCTTGTTTGCAAATGGTCAGCTGCTTCCTATTGGAACAATTGTGTAACAATTTGCTCTAATGTTAACAATACAGGCCAAGCCCTGCCCTGCCAAACCATCGTAACACATCATTTGCGTCAAACGAGATACGGCAGTTTGTTATGGCCAAGGCGTTATTAACAGCTGAATTTCGGCTAAACTTAGAAAAGAGTTCCATATATATTTGAATATTTATATATATATATAATATATATATATAATATATATATATATATATATATATATATATATATAATTGAGCCGTTTTCCAGGAAAACCTGCCAAAATGACATCGATTATGACGTTGGGAATTTCCCGATAAATATGACGTCATACTTGAAAGCACATGTGAGTTCAGTGACCTTTATGTATCAGTGTTTACATGATAAATTTTGACATTTTCTGGATATTAAAATGGATAACGATATAGTTGATATAGGTATGTTGTATTTATATATTTTATCAACTCTGAACTAGGTATGCCGCACATTAATTGTTCAATTGTTCCCATATAGATGTATTTTACGCAAGAGTGAATCAGGAAAATATGGCGCGTAAACAAAATAATATAGCGTGATTGTTGTAACTTATACCGAGCAACACAGTAATAAACATGCAAAGAGTCGGTTGATTTCGCTCTCACACATTTCTTGACATACCCGGTAAGATTGTTTTTCAGATAAAATTAATGTATTTGCTAAATTTGGAAGACATTTCTGTGTACCCCACCACTACCAGAATGACATCGAATCAATAATTCAAAAATTATTAAGGACTCCGTAGATCTAGATCTCTATTATTTATTTTGATAATGTCAATATATTTCAACGAAGATAAGTTTTATTAAAATTTCAGAAAATTTAGTTGGTTTTGGTTCGGAATGGGTATGCTATTGATCTAAACCTGAACGATTAAGGTTAAATCACTTAATTTATACTGTACTGAACACGAATGCTGTTATGGCCGAGGGGTTAGTGTCAATAACTCATAGTCAGTGTTTTGCTGGTTCGATCCTGACGCGCGAGCTTTTTTTTCTTTCTTTTTTTTTTTAAATTTATAAACTGCTCTGTAGAATTCTGTGTAAAATTAAAAAATTTTATCAAGCAAATTAACCTTTAATTGAAATAAAATGCAGTCTGTGTATGATTTTTTGTGGACAAGCATTTGTATGTTAAAGGAAAAATTGTATTCTGCAGTGACTGAAATATTTTTATTTTATATTAGCCCATTAATTAGCGCAGAAGCTGTATGTTTTGTCATAATTGTCAGTACTCACCGGATTTATTTATCTTACAGGATTTGGAGAGTTTGCTTTCCGAGCATTTTGGTGTGACGCCCGTTTCGACACCCTGGGGATCGCAGGAGGAGGTTGATGTATCTACCCTGTGTTTAGACTCGGACGAAGATGATCCCGAGTTAGATGTTGATCAGCGGGTCCAAGACTACATAGTCACGCTTCAAGATGACTCAACAGGGGCTTCTGTTACTAGTGACAGCGAGGGTGAAGCAGAAGTTGATTGTGATCTGCCCCAAAATGACGAAGACGTGAACAGAATCACCCTTTATCATAAGAATGGTTGTGGGTGCAAGAAAAACTGCATTAAACAGTTTACTATTTCTGACATTTTTGATCACATATTGAATATTAGGGAAAGGGAAAAGCAAGGTAAAGAACTGTATATAATGGCAACTGTAGTAAACAGCCCTCAGAATGAATTGACAAAGCGCGGGAAGAAACGTCAGAAAGGTCACCATGACTTTTCATTAGTTGGGAAACCAGTGTGTAGGACTGTGTTTATGTTGGCCTTTGATATCAAGCGGAGCGCTCTTCAAAATATCCTAACACATGTTGATCAGCATGGTGTGGTTCAAAGAATTCACGGCAACACAGGGAAAAAACCTGTCAAATCTTTAAAGTTTGAAGATATTAAACATGCGGTGACAAAGGCATCAGGTAATTTAAGTGTAAAAAGTACAGTTTTGCGTTTTTGTCAGCTTAAGTAAAGATATATTGTAAAATATACTTGAACATAACTATGAAGTGCATACATTACAGTCAAACTTATATATAAAGATCAATCGGGTATGTTCTGTGGTCTTTATTGACGGGTGGTCTTTATTTACAGGTTAAACACACTGCACTTTGAATGTGATAATTTGAAACAAAACATGTGGTCATGTGATTCCTATTCAGAGGTAGTATCTAACATATGTTTGACTATACATGTTAAGTATAACATTTTATCATCTTGATAAAACAAATTTAATCCTTAAAGTGCTTGTATAGTTATCATTATAATACAAATTTTCATAATGACATTAACATGTATATTTTACCCTTTTCAGAAAGTATCAATATTTTCGTATGAGCCGAGATCATCCTGGAATGGTGGTGGTTAAAGAGAGCTGCGATAAAGCCGAGGAGACATTCTCCATCATGAAATAAAACAACTTTCAGTTTGAACGTGGACACTTGCCACAAGTACTGCAACCAGGTGGAATGTCTGCTGCACGACGCAGATATCTTTACAGCACAGTTCGGCCCTATGTGCGACCTATATTTCAAGATGAAACATGTCCAGGAGAGCCTTAGAAGAACACTTATGTTACCATGGCAACGCATAGAAAAGACATTATCTGACTCCTGTTATGATGATTTTTATGTTATTATCTAATGGTTTCTGTAAACAAGTATAATGAATATATTACAAACTACATGTATACCTAGTTGTACTTGTTTCAATTTCTTATAAGTTGCATATGAGGTATATTGAAATATTTATTTCTACATGATTATGTACATGACAGTGCCTTATCGCGAAAGGCTGTATCTCGGGTAACTTTTGAGATAATTTCAAAATTTCTTTTGCATTCTACAGGAAAATGATGATACTTGAATAATTGCTCAAAACCTCAAATTCGATATTTTTTTGGTCATAATTGCAGGTTTTTCTGGAGAACGGCTCAAATATATATTGTCTGTCATATATCATTTTAAATATATATATAATGATATACAATGGTTCATAATGTGTATAATATGATAAATATATATTGAAAATGATAACTGATAGACATACGCGTAATTATTGCTTTCATTTGCAACATAATATATATTACGGGGGACTGACTGATCGTTTTTTAATAGACGGCTATATGTTCTTATCATTTAATCAATATCGCTTATGTTTCCGTCAAAGAAATAGTATGATGCATATTTGTTTTCGAAATCTTAATCTTAAAGCAACCGGTATAGAATACAATATATAAAAATGGATTGTAACAAAGTACGTTGGCCTTGGATATTAAGAGTTTTACTTATTGTCACTGTGGTTATCGTCACTTTTATAACTAACTTTGGTAAGTAAAATAACTGTTTTATTGTAACATTTTAAGACTTTTCGGTAGTTTTTTGTGCGCATCGTTATGCGCTTCCAAGACAGATAATCACGGATAATTACTCCTCAAAAAGAAGGTCAAGTTGAATAGTACTCGGATAACTGTTTAAATTTCGGCTATACGCAAATAATGAGTAAATAATACAGAATAATTATTTCTAAATGTTCTGGAGGAGATCAGTTCAAAAGAATAAGAGATCGTTTAGACAACATCAGATAAAGAATTTCTCCTAGCATTTGTACGACAGCATTGATGATGATTCTGTACGCGTTACCCCATTCACTTGTGGTAAAGTGACGAAAGTGCGTCGTCACTTGATTACTGTAAGGCAAGTGGGCAAAGAAGTTTTAAATGATATATTTTTTAAAAAAATTGAATAAATAACAAATATAATATCTAATGAATTTTCCAATTTTTATTATTTTCTTTGTAAATTTGTGAATACTTGCTTACTGTTCAGGTATGTTAGCCGAGTGAAGAAATAATATGGCCCTTTATAACTTGTTTTAAAAACATATTCAGTATCATTTACTTCTTATAACATCAAAAGAAATAGTAATTTATATTACAACATGTTTTTGTTGTATATATGACAATGCATTTAGTATAACACTGATATTTGTCAAGAAAGCGTGGTAATTTTGACTATTGGCATATGCGGTAACCATGGAAACTGCCCATTTACAAAACAACTAATACGTCAACATATATTTTTATTTCTATTTTTGAATCCACCATAAAATTTTACTTGATATATCAAAAATGTAGAAAATTCTATGAAAGAAATTTTTTGGTGATAGCTTTAATTATTTACAGAATTCATGTTTATTTTTCTCATTTTTTGTTCAGTTAAGAAGCATGAAAAACTCATTTTTTTAAGAAATATGTTCAGATTATCGTTTGTTTCATACAGAACCCTTAGATAAAGCAAGTTTTGTATAAAATTATGCTTATTGTGTGTGTAATTAGCTGTCTTATACATTTTTATAACACAGTTTGGCTATTTTGACAATTTTGAGATATACGGTTACCATGGAAACTGCCATTTTTCAAAAAATCCAACACGTCAACATATATTTTTCTTTTTATTTTTGAATTCGTCATTCAATTTTACACAACATACAAAAAATTTAGAAAATCCTATGAAAGAAATTTTTCAATATCTTTAATTATTCACAGAATTCGTGTTTATTTTTCTCATTTTTTGTTCATTTAAGAAGCATAGAAAACTCACTTTTTAAAGAAATATGTTCAGATTATCATTTGTTTCACACAGAATCATTGGATAAGGTTATCTTTGCATAAAACAATGCTTGTTTCGTGTATTAAGCTATCTTATACATTTTCTATTTGTTATAACACAGTTTGGCTATTTTGACAGTTTTTAGATATACGGTTACCATGGAAACTGCCATTTTACAAGAAATCCAATACGTCAACATATATATTTCTTTCTATTTTTGAATTCGCCATTCTTCTCACTTCCCCTCGGAGCGTGCACGTCGCTGAGAAGGCACAGGGCATCGGCAGATGATGGAAGATTCGAGTTATAATCGTTTAAGGCTGCTGTTTCGTTAAGTTAGCTGCCGGTGTCCTGACTAATGCCGAGGGGAGTGGCCCTACAAATTAGGCTGAGACGACGAGGATGGTGTACTAGGGTGCGTGAGCCCCTAGTACAGATAGACGGCTTGTAAGGCAGGCCTATAGCTGGCACCAACAGCCCTTTTCAGGGCTAAACACCTTTCCTATTGTCACAGGTTACTGTACATTTAGGTTCTTATTGACCGCCGTACAGTGACCTACTTTTGGCTCAAAATTCATATCTTTGGCTAATACTCCGTGGAAATTGCATGGAGGTAAATTATCACCATTTTGTGCTTCAAAATTAACTCTTTAAGGACATGACTGGTGACATGTTCGGGGTCCGTACTCGACAGCGTTAGCTGCATTTTGTGCCCGAAAGGGCGGATGGACCCTCATTAAGCATAAACTAGAAGAAGAAGAAGAAGAATTCGCCATTAAATTTTACTGATCATACATAAAATTTAGAAAATTATATGAAAGGATTTAACTTTCATAAAACTGTAGAAAATGTATTTAATACATATCGAAATGCATCACAATAAAGACTTTCTTTCTTACGTAACTGTCCGAACAAATGCGACACTTATCTGTCCGAACAAATATATTGCTTTGAGTTTTAATTTGTTTAAAAAGTATGTTTCATTTCTAATATGTATATGAAAGAATACACTTTAAGAATATAAATGATTTATTCATTAATCATTTGGGGCTTATGCCAATATGCTGTCTATTGCAATAACATATGTGTGAGTTTAATTGCTCTGATATGGAATTTCACTTGGATAACTCTCGGAACTATATTTTTTTGAAGAATTGACGCATGTCATTTCAATTATTTAAGCGGCGTTAGCACGAAACACTTTATTCTAAAATTAAATTGTCATGTTTTTAACTGTTTTCCATTATTTTCCCATTTTGTAATATTAACATACATTTGTATTACGTTTTGGTATTTTCTTTCACCGTTCTCTTGATCATCATGCCGCTGTTTTCACTTCATAGTTTTTTATTATGCATCTCTATGATTCATAAAGGCATGATAGATGTAAAACTTCTCTCTATGTGTATGTTCATACTTTCCGTTTTCTGATAACATTAATTTATAGGAAAATAATTCTATAAACTCGTTTTTTTTTCGTTTTCATTCTTTTTCAGAATGTAAACATATTGTGTTTGCTGTTTATTTGTTTAAGTTTTGGGAATAAATGTGTTTAAACAGAACGAAATATTAAAAGAGAAAAAAAATGTGTTAAAGTGCTATGCTTATCCTAAACAGCAATATTGTTAATTAGGCATCTATAAATATACATTTTCTTTATCACAGAACAACACTATATTTTAGAACAGTCTGAATAGGAATATCCCTTGGGCTGGAGCATAGTTAAACTATTATTTAAAAAGGTGAAAATTGTAGACATTGTCAATTTGTGAGATTTTTGTACTTGCAACAGTTCTGGCAAATGCTTACACGTTAATCAATCCTTAGCGCCTAATGATATAAATCAATGACTCCGAGGAGTTGTCAATAATAAATGTACGTATTTATATTTAAGGAACTCATTTGAAGAGTTTTCCAAAAGAAGAACCAATAAAACATTGGGATCAGATGTTAGAAGGTTCAATTTACAGAATAGACACAGTACCTGAAAAAACGGTACGTTTTACACGTTCTTATTATTAGAATATTTGATGCGTCTGTGGCAAAATTGTTAAGATCGATGGTTTTTCAATATAATCACGATAGGCCTTTCGGTTTCCGTCATGTAAGGGAGCTATTCAGCTAGTTAACGGAACGTCCGTAGAAAATTGTTGTTGAGTTGCCCGTTCAGGCGGAGGTCTATCTCCAGCAGTAAAGCTTGAAAATCGCATTACGTACTGTACTGTATTTGTGTGACATAGCACCACCATCTCTCTATAACAAAAAAAGAAGAAGAAGAGAGAAAACAAGTTATGTGTTTTATTTTTCAATATAAGGTTACTGGTATCATTCAAGTACAAATTAGCACACTATAAATAAATCAGACAAAACAACACAATTCAATATAGAGAAAATAGGGAAAAACAATATTATGTTTCTGAAAAGTACTTTGCCAGGATATCAAAATTGAATTATTTTAACAAAGATATAGGCAATTGTTAGTCTTGTTTGTTAGTTTATACCACATCAACAAGTAATATCAGTTTGTGTCAGTTTTGAAAAGTATGGTAGTTGTATTTAAATAGAATGATACTTTCAAGACTAGAGGGTATTAAAATTGAAAGATACAATCTGTTTGCAGAATCTTTCCCCATTTCTCAAACGCTTCAAATGCCCTTGCTGGATTGAAAGGAATGTGTATGATTCGAAGACAGATATAAGATGTTTACCGTATTTCTATCTGATAGGCATGCCAAAATGCGGAACAACGGATTTTCACAGTCGAATAACCTATCATTCATCGATTTCAAATAAATCAAAGAAAGAGACTCACTGGTTTTCTAGAATAAGATTTATAGCATTGGTAAATACATTGCACTCATTTAATTAAGTAAGAAACATTTAGATAAGATTTTTGTTACCATCAAAACCAAAATGTAAAGGAATTATTAGTTTTAGTAACTTGTTCGACTTTAATATAGCATAAATGAAGAAAATCGCCAACGACCGTAAAGAAATTGGTTGAAAAGAGCACCTCGCAATTCAAATTTGCAATATCATAAATCATCTACATGCATATCCACCTTTTTTAGATTAAAAGCAATACCTTTTTTGTTCTATATAGATAACCGAGTTTGAAATAAACAAACATTTTACATTGGTAGTTGACCATATTATTAGCAATTCTAAAACAATCAAAATAACAAAATATTATGTAAAAGTCACTTTCCCTTCAACCAGTGATGTTAAGACTATATTGTGTCTCTTTATCACATAATATGAAATGCAATAGTTAAGTCTTAATAAAATGAATGTTACAAATAATGTGTTATTCGAATATTTATTTGTAGCATTTTCAGTTATAAGCATTAACAGTCACACATAGAGACATAAATATAATGTCATAAAAGCACTACTTTTACAGTTTACACGATAAGCAGAATATTCTTATGAATTTTACAGTAAAATCAGAACCTCTTTCAAAGTATCTTAACTTATACACTCGTGCAGTTAAAGAAGATGTCTTAAACTCAAATCAAACAGATGGAACCTTCAACGGAATTTATGGTATGCTATTAACAATGTTTTGATGTAATTGTCTCAGCAACATATCGTATACGCATAAAGTTTAAGAGAACAAAAAGTATAATCAACAGTTATTCAATTGCACATAAGAATGTATTTGATATATAAACACATTAAACCCTTTATTGGCAAACCTTCAAAACTTACGACCTTTTTGTTCATTGAACAATTTGAAAATAATTCACGATATAAAGTTCAAAAAGTCATGTACATGAGCTCATGATTTCAACTTCACGAGTTCACTATTTAAGCTAAACGAATTCACGATTATAACTTCAGAAATTCACAAAATATGATACAAAAAGATGAACAAGGAAAGGCGGCGTTCAACTTTAATTCAATATATATTTTTCGTTTGATTTTTCTGTCACTTAATCATTTGTACAAATATGAAATTCAGCAGTTATGAATAGAAGACAAAATTGTTAACTTTTAAAAAATAATGCGCCATGAAATTAAAATTTAATAAAAATAAATTTTGTAAATATTTTGTTGTCAAACACTTTTCATGTTTAACCCGTTTATTTCCGGACTTTAAAGCCTATTAGAATGAAATTAAATGTCTACGTTCTACTAAATTGTCTATTAATATTAAGTGTTAGTGTTGAAAATTGAATACCGCTTTGAATATAAAATACCCTTTGAGCTTTTGCTGGGGAGGCATTAAAGATATTGTACTTTTACAAATTCTGTCACGAACAGAAACAATCAAACCGAGTCTGCAATTTTCATAATTTATAATATTGTTGTTCAATTGCTTTCGAATGATCATCTCATTTCCAGATTTGTTTTAAATAAAGTAAATTTTTCTTTATTTTGATAATGATAACGATAATAATAATTATTATTTTATAAAGTACAAATTAAATACCAAATATGTAAATTAAAGCGAAAGTTATAAATGATATTTGATTTTCATATTTTTCTTCTACGCATTATTAAATTTATGTTATATTAAATGCTTTATCAAATGGAACACAACTAAATATTCATGACAATTTTAACATTAAGAATTCTTAAAACGCTTCGATATCAAATAGATATGCGAATGAAATTAACTGATACAATAACTAATCAATAAAAAAAAACACAACAAAAACGACGCTTATACGTTTGCAATGAAAATGTAATCATGTAAACACAACATTATCATTATTGATTTTGTTACATAATTTTGTAATCTGGATGCAAAATCAGACTGCTATAAACGACTTTTTATGTTTGCAGTGAAATTGTAATGATGTCAACACAACTTTATCATTATTTGTTATGTGCGAAATCAGATTGTTATAATTGACTTTTTTTATGTTTGCAATGAAAATATTATCATGTAAACACAACTTTATCATTTGTTACATTTATTATATTTGTTACATAATTATGTAATCTGGGTGCAAAATCAGTCTGTTATTTTTATATGTTTGACTGCTACAAACCGACTTTATGTGATACATTGTATAAAAATGTAATCGTGTAAACATTAAACTGTCATATATGTAATATGTGTTAGCTGATAATACGAATGTAATTATGTAAGGTGATACAGTTTTACATATATCTCTTGTATTACTAGTACATGTTTATCATACATGTATATATAAAGAACAGCTTTACGAAATCGGGGCAAATCTTCAACTTGAAATTACACAATTTATACAATGACTGAACAAATAAACGTAGTCCTTAACGGAAGTAAATTATAAAAAGAGGTCATAAACAGATTGAAAGAGAACAAGCACTGTTAAATCTTGGATATCTCAAGCCTAATGCCAATTATCTTAAAGACTTTATCAATATTAATGTTACTGTTTATAGATATGTCGTAGCGCTTGTTGAAAAAAAAATAATAATAAAAAAAATAATAATCTCAAATTCAAAATAACTTTATCTTAGCTACGTTATTTTCTAGAGTTTACACAACATAAAAAAATATAATATTACTTTCAGTGTAATTCGTTAACAAGAATGACAATGATAAATGGTTAATATGATTTTAAAATGTCTGTTATATATTTTTATCTGTAAGCTTTGTATAAATTTCAACTAACTTTTCAATTTTAAAAGGATGTACCTATACCCTTAAAGCATAGCATGCCATGCTGAATACACTTATCAACAAAAGTTGATATGTGGTAGATATCTCCATTTTTCCATTTAATTATTTTCTACTTTTACTTATCACCGGTTGTCAAAGCCTCATTATGGGTCATGTGACGTACAGTATGCACAATGACGGGAACTAGATAGATACATGTCCTATACTATGTAGTGTTAAGTAACACTTGTCCCCTAATAACACTATGCCATCGATATAATATTAAAAAACAAACGAAATAAAGAATATTGGTTTGCCTTAATAACTTATAGACTTATAGATGCATTGTCACTTAATTACTGCGGTATTCTTTTAGGTGACTTCAGTGCTACATATTGGGACAACAAAATGTTGCTAATGAATTGGACTGGTAAAAAAGGAACCAACCCTCCATATACTCTTGCTGATGTCATATACAACCTGAATCCAAACACAAAAGTCATATTTTTGTTGAGACATCCAGTTGAAAGGTTCATTGTTCTGTGATTTTGAAGAAAAAATAGTTCTAGTATATTTTTAAAAGGAAATAACAATAATGAAGTGTCTATCATTTCTTTACATTTTTGTTGCACATTAAACTTATTAAAATTGCCTATATAACACCATATACCAATAATAACACTATTTTTTTTATTTTACAGAATCTATTCTGAGTATTTGTATTTTCGAAAAAAGGAGAAAAAAAGTGCAGACGATTTTCACGCAAAGATCAAAGCCGCCATACAGAGACACTGGTTTTGTTTAAAGAAACATTGTCTGCGTTACTGTTCATATTTTTATGTCAACGAGGTACGTTATATGTCACATTTATATTTAGATCTTAAAACTGTATGCTACACAACACTTACTCACATACTCATTTCTTTAAAAAAAAATGATGCGTCTTTCATTGATAACTTTAAATTCTCAAAGAAATTTTAGCAAATAAAACCCAACATACAATAAACAACGTCATATTATCGTCTTGGTATGTTACACTCTTGCAAGTGCATCTTATTTGAGTACATTTCAAAAATAAATGTTTATTGATATTAAATTAAAATTTGTGCAAATAATTATGTATTGTAAAAACCATGTTATCGTGACAGACAGGACACGGGTAAATTTATTGATACGAACTTGAATAACTTTGATGTAGCTAGAAAAATGGTATTAGTTGTACAGTGGAAGTTTATAAATATTTTAATGTCTTTAGTTAATTTACTTTAAATCAAATTTAATCTTTTTTTTTATTTATTTATGCTTATTTATTTTTTGAACAACAAATGTATAAGTCATAAATGTTGTATTTACATATGAGCCGCGTCATGACTAAAACAACGTAATGCGTTTGCGACCAGCATGGATACAGACCAGCCTGCGCAACCGTGCAGTCTGATCAGGATCCATGCTGTACGCTTCAAAACCCTATAACAAGTAGAGAAACTGATAGCAAACAGCATAGATCCTGATCAGACTGCGCGGATGCGCAGGCTGGTCTATTTCCATGCTGCTCGCAAACGCACTATGTTGATTATGTAATGGCGCGGCTCATATGAACTTTCGGTGACATTAAAAATCTTCAGTATTTCAGAAAATAACAATTGTTAACAATTTTTAAAAAAAACAATAAACTTTTTTATCAGATCAATGCAAATAAATAAATCGATTTGTGTTTATGACTTATTAGGTTTTTTGAATTAAAATCAAGCAACGATTTTTATGAAGTGAGTAAGAAGTTTAGCAAAAGTAATAGTTGTAAATCAATACACAAATTATTATTTACATAAAAAGATATCAGTCCGAAAAGTAAAAAATTCTATGAAGATGATTACAATTATTTCTGTAATTTATCTTTATAATTGTTTATCATTGTTAATGTCCAAACATTATTTCACAAGGGAATTCGACTGGAGGTTTCAATTTACCATGTGTACATAGAAGACTACTTGCGTGTCTTTTCGCGAAGCCAGGTTAAGATAGTAAAGACAGACAATTTTTCTACCAATATGAAAACTGTTCTAACAGATGTCTTTAGATTTTTAGATATCGGTATGTAGTGCATGTAATTTATGATATTTTATAACATTTAACTAATCTCAATTTAAATTTTATCAATAATTAAATCATCGTGACTGGTATCAATTGTGGTCCTCCTCATTTTTGAATAACTGTCTTCATAATGAGTAGAAAACAACATAGCCAATAGAAATTGAATCAGATTCACAAATGAATGTGCACTCTATAGCTTAGGATTTTTTATAATCATTATTGTAGTACTTTGTTCTATCAATATGAAATAGTATAAATATAAGTGTATAACAATAAGTATTGTTTCATATAACATACGCATACAAGAAACCATCAATAAATGTATAATTACAATTTCAGAAATACCATCAGAAGAAACTTTGACCACTATTTGTTCTTTTGGAAAGAAAAATACAAACATAAAGAAGTATGAAATGACTGGTCGTATGTTGCCCGCGACAAACTTACTTTTATCGGACTTTTATAAAACACACAATGAGAAGCTAAGATTGCTCTTGAGAGAAAATATTGACTTCGATTAAATATATGCTTTAATTATAGAAATACTTATACACACTACACAACTCTATAAGAGACCCGCACTGATTTTCCTGTTCATCTAAAATCATATAAAGTTACACTGGTAAAAATGCACCACATGTTTGCTGTATGTTAGGTACACCATATGTTTTCCATATGTAAAACATATGTGTTTCATTTGTTTTGAAACATATGTGTTTAAGAACATATGTTTTTCATATGTAGGATTAATATATGTTAAACAGGACCATAAGAAAAACATGTGTCAACAAACATATGTTAAACTCATTGTGGCGCCGTTATATGTCGCAACGCCGCTAAATGTCGCACTTACCGCTAAATGTCGCACCATTGCCGCTAAATGTCGCAACCGCCGCTAAATGTCGCAAAATCATTTGCCGTTAAATGTCGCAATGTTAACGTAAAATGTCGCACGAATTTCCCCTACCGTTAAATGTCGCAACACTACCGTTAAATGTCGCAAGATGTAAATTCATATTAAAATCATGATTAAAAGTAGTATTTTTTTACTTTTTAACGTCCTCATAGTTATTTTTACTGTAATTGTCATTTAACAAAAAGTATATTTGATTTAATTGTTTTCTTCTTTTATGAACCTAAATATCCAGGTTTTGAGCTGCTATATAATGTAATATTGACGCTAGAAAGCGTATTCTAGAAATATACATTTGAAATTCAATTCTCAATAGATAAGTATTTTTCTTTTGTCTCCCTTTTTCATTTATAACCCTGATTGGGGTCCGACCCCAAAGTTCGGTAAACTTCACAGTGCACTTTACGGTCAAACGCACTTTGGGGTCAACATCAAGAAATTGACCCCAAAGTGCGTTGATATGCTACATATTAACGCACTGTTACACTGCACATTGGGTTCAAACGCACTTTGGGTCGACCCCAAAGTGCAGTAAACTTCACAGCGCACTTTAGGTCACTTCACACCGACGTTCCGTACGCTAGCTTGATAGCTTCCTCACATGAAAGAATCCAAGTCCCTGTCGGGATTCGAACCCACAGCATTAGGGACAAGTGGTTGGACGTCAATGACCTTAACCACTCGGGCCCCATTTTTACGTTTGTCAGGTACAAGTCATGTTATTTTATGAAAGGAACTGCTACTGTAAATAAATTTAAAGTTCTCTTACATATATTTTAATATTTCCGCAACGACATACTTTTTATTTGTGGCCATTTTGACGCCGTCCTGAGATTGCAAAATAAACTGAGATGTAAACGTTGATTTACAGCACAGGGCAGTTTATATTGTGAATCAAAATAAACTTACATGTTATTTTGGGTAAAAAAAAACGTGTCTGTTTGACGAACCACCTAAAACCGCTGCCTTTTGAAATGAGACGATATGTCTTTTTTCCGAAAGTTACAAAATATATGAGTTTGAAAATAATTCCTGTCATAATTGGACTTGAATTTCATTTAAATGATTATAAACTTATGATTTTTTTTTTAAGCATGATGAATTCTAATAATATTGCATCCATCTTGGAAGTGATCTGAAATGTTTTTTTCCAGGACAGCTTGACACAGCCTGAATTCCTTTCAATGTAAGTCTTTTTTCTACAACATGGAAAAACTATAAGTAATCAAGAAAGGTAACCTCCGTTTAATGTAACTAGAAATGGAGTAAATGGGTCGTGAAAAGGATCATATCGTATAAGGGACTGGATTTTAATTAGATGGGAATATGTATGACATGCAATTTCTACAATTATCGCTAGTTCTAAGTATGTTATCAAGCATATCAATATATCTCATAAATTTCAAGCCAATATCCTATGGGACAATTAATTTAAAAAATTAATTGAATATAAAACATAATTATAAAAAAATTGAAACCATTAGATATAACAAATTAAAATAATCAATCGTCTGCTATTGTTAGCCAACGTAATATATTTAGCCTACTTCGTTTTACGATTGGCATCACCTACAAGATATTATTTTAGAATATAACTATAATTCGTTCTTATTGATTGAATTTTATGACCCCAAAGTGCGGTCGTTTGTCTGATGTCAAAAAATGCATATGTACCTGTGTAACGCACTTTTGGGTCAAACTTTGACACCAAAGTGCGTAATGCACTTTGGGGCTGGACCCTAAAGTACGTAAAGCACTTTTGGGTCGGACCTTAAAGTGCGTTTGACCGCAAAGTGCGGTGTTACAAGGCTTCCAGGGCGTTAGGCAAACTCCTAAGGCCCAGGTCGTCAGCAATTTAGGCTTCCTCTTCCGACTGCGAGACGATTTGCCTCCTCAGCATTCTAAGCCATCATTCTGCCAACTTAGGCAGCCAGGCCGTTAGACTGTCTCTTTTGCACAAAACTATTTACAGAACAATGTTAATTTTGCTGGTAGACAAACAATTGTATAATTAATTTATCAATATGTAGTTGTAAAAGATCAGGTAAAAATCGAACGCAAAACAATATACATTTATTTATAATATGAGTATTATCGTTGTATATTTTGTAGCGCATTTCCATATATATAATAATTCGTATTGAGTAGGCAGATTTAATTGATATAATACAACAATAAATCTCGAGTTCAACATAGAATTACATCTTGCGACATTTAACGGTAGGGGAAATTCGTGCGACATTTAACGTTAACATTGCGACATTTAACGGCAAATGATTTTGCGACATTTAGCGGCGATTGCGACATTTAGCGGCAACGGTGCGACATTTAACGGCAAATGCGACATTTAGCGGCGTTGCGACATATAACGGCGCCACACTCATGGTCATCACATGTTTTTCATATGAATAAGTTTTCATATGTTAAATGTATGTAAACTTCCATGTGTTTTTCATATGATAAATTTATGATCATATAGTCTGCAAGTCTTACACTTTGAACAGTCTTAATTAGATTATACATGATTGTACATAAATTCTTAAAAGATTCTTGGTTCATACATCTATGTACAACTTGTAAATGTAGTAAATCAATGGGGAAAAGTTGCATTCACTTTCAATACTTCTTATCATGTTATAAAAAAAAAACAACAATAAAATATTTTTATAAAAAGATGAAAATAAATAAATGATAATTATCTTTTTAGAGGGATAAGTGATATTTTTTAAATTAAGGAACTGTGAGGGGAAGAAAAAGTTTATGGAGGAATCGTCAGGTTAAAATGTTCATCCAAAAAAACTCTCAACTTAGTGTTTAAAGATCCTGTATGTTTAAATAGTTAGGTGAAATTATTTAAATGTATATAATTACGCTTATAAAATAATTTTCAAACATCAAAGAATATGTAAAATATGTACTGCAAATATTTGTACATATTATATGTAATCATTCAAATATATGCATTGATTTTTTTATTGAACAATTTGACTTAGACTTTTTAGTAATAAACTTTTTATTACCTCAATTTATTTTCATGAAATGTTAAATTCGGTAATATTTTTATAAATTATGGCATGTTAAACGTTGCAAAATGTTTGGTCTTTATCCAATATTTATATTGTATAACTTTTATTTTATATTCTATACCATAATATTTATTCAATCCTACAGAATATTTGTTATCGTAAATATATTTGTGTGCGATAAATTTCTATATAATATTCTCTATTTAAAAATATATTGTATAATTGAAAATATTTATTGAACACTGAAACATATTTATTCGATAATTTGAATCATGGGATAGAACACTAAGCATAATAAGCCTCACCTATAAATTAAGCACGAATTTCTGATAAAGCGCTATGGTCCAGATTAAACTAGGCTATAGAATAGTGGAAATGATCAGTGTCCCTTTGAATGTCACTTATAAATAGTGCATATGCTTAATCCTCTTTATAAATATATACGTATGTCACAAAAGAATTGAAAAATATTTTAAAGTATTTAGGACATACGAGGGATGATCAAAAATAAACCGGACTGAGGCTGTCAATTGAAGAATTTTCAAACTATCACTTATTTTTATATATCACAATTAATCGGAAAACTATACCTGTAAACTAATGCTATATCTAATTTAATATCGCCGTGCATAAATTTGCGCAAACAATTGGCAATTTATGAAAACGTATATTTGTGACGTTGTCATTAAGAATTACTTCATTTAAACCACATTTATCGTTGCAATCATAATTCATATGTCACTTGTTAATGAAAAACTCGCGTTAAAATAATGCCGTCGGAACGTCTCGATATTCGATCAATAAGAAATTGTGTCAATAGTAAGTCGGGAAACTGTCCAAAACGTAGAAAGGTTTCATGGTAAAAGGGAAAAAGTTAAGAAAACCACAGCATAGTTTTGATTGACACAAATGATACAGAAAGGGTGATTGAGAAATTGAAAAAAAGAAAAATAAGGGATCGACAGAAAGAAAAAAAATCAAGGACGTTGGTGACGTCAATCGCCGAGAGAAACGTTGAAAAGTTACATGCGATTGACTGCGGACATTGTAAACGATGTTCGACATTAGCTACGGGACTGTGCAATCACTTCTGAAGAATTTAAAATGATAAATATTATTATCAAACTGGCCATAACTTTCGCAGAAGAGGTGGGTTCATCGCAGCGGCGATGGAGATTTCGTCGCATAAGCGGTGGATAAATTATGACCGTTTGCTGCTGTCGGTAAGTTTATGACTGAAATTTACTTTATGTTTTAATGATTTACCGAAAACACCTAGTGAGTCTGGAACCCACATATGTAAGTTTCTAACTTATTACACGTACACGATGCAATTCATTGCCATTTGTGCTAACACTAATGTACAGTTTGACATGGGGACGCCACTTTTGCCTAGTTTAGGACGTACAAATGTGTGAAAAACGGTCCCTTAATGCACCAGCATAGCATTACATCATATGTTTAATATTTGCACAGAACAACCATAATTTTAAATGTTTACTGCGGTAACGAGGCTCTGCCGAGTTGCCGCTTAACAGTTGCTCGAAAGCAAGATATTCCCGCTGTTTCGACAGCCGGTGTTTGATTCTTTTTCTTGCATAATATTATTACATATCAATTATTTTCAGAACAGAAATCACGAAAACCTATATTTTATAACGCCCATTTTTTTCATATTAGCGTTTGAAATTACAATTTCATTCAAACTGGTAAAATGACGTCTTCCTGAGAACGCAATTCACTCATAAATGGCGCGCGGCAATAACGTCATTTAAAGCGTGTACCTTGTCTTACATGGAGGTGTTAGACAGCTTTTTCTAGCATCGGTGTATGCGGTAGATATTCCTGTCTGATATGCAAGGAGCAAACTTTATAATATTGCACGTTTGTAACATCGCTTTTCATTGGATAATCATAACAATTATATAGCATAATATACTCTCAATTTATGAAAAAATTACTTTTTTTCTATAAAAAAGATGCCTATTGTATTTTAAATTTGTTATGAAGCTTTGTACGGGTTATATGGCCGTTTATAAACGGTTGCAACAAAACCTTAGCGTAGCGGTTCGGCAACAAACGGCCATATAACCTGTCAAAAACGGTCATTTAACCTGTCAAAAATCTGTATAACTAATATTATGATACTGCACGACATAACAAACGTGCAGTATTATAAAGACATATAGGCAAAAATAAAGATGCTCAACATGTATTCTTGAAACTTGCCATGATGTTAGGATATGATATTGCTGCTGCCACCGATCTCATTTTATACCCCGGTCACATATTTACTGAATACGCCCACGGTAGAGCCACGGATTAATTCCGGCATCGTCCGTAGCTACCCGTACTGATCAGTAGCTCTCCGTATTGTAACCGTAATCAATCGTAGTAGTCCTTGTATATCCGTAGCGATCCTTGACAATTTTTGAACATGCACAAAAATTTGCTACGGAAACATCAACCGTAGCGTATCCCTACTAGTCCGTAATTATCCGTACTGATACGTAATGGTCCGTACGAAAACCGTAATAGTCCGTACTGATTCGTAGTCCACCAATTTGTCAAGGATTTTCACGGTTTGGTATGGAGAACTACGTATTTGTACGGTTACCCTACGTATAAGCTACGGTTTTAATACGGATTAATACGGCATTGTCACGGAAAGCCACGGTCGTAATACGTTGTACTACGGAGAGGCAAGGATTAGCACGGTCTAATACGGTTTATTGCGTTGCAACACGAAACGGTACGGAATGGTACGGCCCACCACTGTTTAGTACGGATGAATTAAGTATCATGTACTTTTTCAAGGGTATACATACTACCTTCTTGTTAAAAAAGACATATATATTTGCAGGAACATTTAATAAATGATAATTTCCATTTACTGGCTGCAACTTTATATTGAACTGACTCAGAATGCGGAGGCAGTGGTCGAGCTGCTTGATGACATGTATAGAAGCAAATTTATATTAATATCGTACTACAATTCATAAGTAATAGAATAATATTTAATGTTACATATTTTACAAACATTGGATTGTGAGATTGGAGTAAATATGTACATAAAACGAAGTGTCTCATAACCCTCGGACACTGGCCTTTGAGTGATAATAAATAATATTAATTAACAAGCTTTTTACATATTTTTTAAACATAAACATCACGATAATTAATTTAATTTTAAGATGAACAGAAAATCTTAAAATTAAAAGAGAAGCAGTATTGATCAACATTTTTCATTAATGATTACTAGTCAATATTTAATCAGGTAAGAGAAGACAGACGAGATGGTGGACTAGAGATGGGCTTTTACGAGGACCGCTTCATGTTTAGTATGAGGCTCTCGTGGCCGAGCTTGTTGAGGATCCAGCGTCCTTCAAGAAATTCACTTTAATTGGACCTGATGTGTCTCGGGGTTCGTACGCGATTAGGCTGAATTCTCTCCACCAAAATCATTGAACGCTGCAATTCGTTTTCTAGATGTTCTTTTCTTCGAGGCATTTTGAAAATGAGCAAGCAAGACGTTGTGGACGGATGTATTAGGTCCGTATAGATCCGTGGCAACTCGTTCTTCTCCGTATCAATACGTTCTTCTCCGTATCAGCCCGTACTTATTCGTACTTACCCGTGCTTATACCGTAGCAGACCGTAGTGTATCCGTAATGCGTCCGTCCTGATTCGTGTCGCTCCGTATCAAACCGTGTCGGTCCGTAACAATCCGTGTCTCTCCGGGGGCTTTTTGGTGGAAAATCCGTCGGACTCCGTACTTATACCGTTGTGTGTCCGTACTGGAACCGTAGCGGTCTACGGATTTTCACATTTCCGTAGAAATCCGTGAACAATTAGACCGTAGCTCTTCCGTGGCATTATCCGTAAATATGTGACCGCGGCATTACTTATTATACCCTAAGCGACCATGTTCTGAATTGGTGTTTTCAGTATGGTAATATAACACAGTGACATTCAAAACTGGGATCTTTTGTTTTCATATTTAAGAAGCATGTTCTGTCTATCTTTACGGGAATTTCTTTTATATGTCTTTTGTTACATTAAGTCCCAGGTTGAACGTAAACTATTCTACCTAAGAAATTAAAAAGGAATGAAAATGGTAGCGCAATTCGAACATTTATTGCATAAATAATCATATTATTTCAAATAAACTAAAGAAACACGTTTCTCTGATGTCAAAGTAAGAGAAGTGTTGTACTCTATTGGAAAAAAAAGAGTTATGTCACGTAAACCCTCATAATAGACAATAATTGTATCGGGACAAACACACTGCGTTGCCATCAAATCGCCGCCGTCTACGTTGTCACCAATTTTTGTCAATTCTTTTATAACAAATAACAATTTTCAAATGTTCCAAAATATGGTTGTTGTGTGCATTTATTATACATACCATGTAATGTTGACGTATTAAGCGGTCATTTGGCACACATTTGTAAATGTATTAAGCAAAATTAGGCAAAAGTGGCATCCCCTTGTCAAACTTCACAGAAGTGATAGCACAAATTGCAATGAATTGCATCGTGTGCGTGTATTTCGTTGGAATAAAACATATGTTTGCTTCAGTCCCACTAGGTGTTGCTAGTAAAACATTAAAGAATAAAGCGAAATTCATTCATAAACTTATCGATATTTCTGCTACGAAATTCTCTCACCGCCGCTTCGATGGACCCACCGCGTCTGCTAAAGCTTTGGCCAGTGTGATTATGATCTTGGTTTACATTTTTTTCTACTATTCTACGTAATGGTCTTATAATGAAATTGTAGAACAATTTAACAGTCCTGTCCATAATTGGTTATGCGTTATATTTATAGATAATGACAATTTTGTTCTTAGTTATATTATTCTTTTATTTTCGCGTATGTATGAGACATTTTCATGCAGCAAAATTATATTGATATAAGACATATAATAGTTTATTGTATGTGCAATTTCCAGAAATTTAGTTACGGAGGGAAAGAACGGAAGTTTGAGTCACTACAAGAGCTCATTTATAATGCTAAAGTCTATTACAATACAGTATGATACCGACTTGTACATAGTTTGTATATATAGGCAGTGGATTAGCTGAAATTAACAACATGTGTAACACGTATTAGCCTACTTTGGTTTGCACATAATTTATTTTAGTTTTTTTGTGTAGGAAGCTATAAGCTTTTAGACACACTATCGAGTTTGTTCATGGAACCAACCAGTATTGAGCAATGAGTGTAAAGTTTTTTGCGCAAGGAAACGACGACTTGCCCCTGACGGGTTTGAACCCATGCGGCTAGCGATCAAATGATTACTAGTCCGAAGCGTTAACAACTCGGCCATGCCACCATTGGCCTACTTTGTAAATGACTTAAGAGCTGCTCCGTTAAAGACAATGCCCTTGCGACGTAGTTAACGTCAAATTTAAAAATTGTACCGTCCGAAGGGTCGCTTTACATGCACATGACATTAATGGCATAAATTTTTCATGTGTTAATGTTTCTTGTTGGATATCTTCCTATTTATGTTCGTGTATTTTTATGTAAATGCATCTTACATGATATACTCACATAGGTTCATATCATGCTTAAATTATAAGGCACATACAAAACCTTTATTATACGATGATATGTCCTGAAGATTTCCTTAACACTTTAGTCTAGTTTAATAAGGATGATAAAGCTTAATTATAAATGTGTGCTTGATTTATAGGCAGGTCTTAGTATGCTTAGTATTCTATCCCATGTTTCAAATAATTATTTTTCAGTAGATCTATACAATATATACATTTTATTATACGATATATATTTTCAAATATAGAACATACATATAAAAAATTATGGAACACAACTATTTTTATTAACAAATATTCAGCAGGAATATTAATATTTGATATACAAAAAAGTAATTTATTGAATATTGCAACGTTAAACATGCTTTTTTTTGAACTTACAAAATTATCAAATCTTAATTTGAGCATAATATTTATGATATAATAGCATAAAAATGTGATACAGGATCTTTAAGTTTTATCAATATTGTAAGTCACATAAGCATTATTTTTAAAATAATATTACCGAATTTTACTTTTCATGTAAAACAGGGAGGTAATATAAAGTTACTACATAAAGTTTCTTCTGACCCGACAAAGAAGTTTTATTAAAGCATTTTAAACAAAAGTACAAAAGATGATTTGTTCTTTTGAAAACCACCATTACAGGTATATAATAATGTGATTAAAGTAAACAATAAGTAATTATAAAGTTATAAAGTTATGATTACATGGCAGTTTTGAACAACCCCGTACAAAACGTGATTATAAAAAATGCTCCCTTGGGAGATGGTTTCCATAGCGATAAAACACATTGTTAGTATGCAAAAATATTACAACAATATTTAAGATTGTGAGATTAAGATTCTGTTTTACTCTATCAAAGATGCTAAAATTTTAAATTAGAAAATTAGATGATATATATCTTCTTAAAATTACCAGATACAGTTGTAATTTGAATTTAATGCTGTCAATGGGCTATGTAGAGAATTGTTTTCCTCATTATACATATGAAAACTTTAGAACTATGGTTCGCATTACACCCTAGACATTCATATTCTTTAACAATACATTAAAGATTTTCTTGAATTTGAACTTTCAAGACCAGGAAGACGAGACCCTATCAGCGTTGAAAAACAACTTCTTATAACTTTGTGGTATTTGGTTTAAACAGATACTATTAGGATTGCTCATTGTTTTAGTGTTGCAGAATCTGATGTTATTAAAGCTTTGTTGACATTGACAAAAAAGCATATAACTTGGCTAAGTGCTGAGGACTTAAGGAAAGATGGACAGGAATTTCCTAGAAGAAATAGATTTTTGGTCATTGCTGGCTCTATTGATTGAACACACATATCAGGGGATATCTAAAAATTGTGGACTTTATAAATATTTCTAGAACGTCAACGTGTATTTAAGGTTTATATTTTTTTCATTTCGGTAGAAACGCCAGACGCCGATATTTTTTACAATAGGAAAATAACGGAAACACAGAATTAGAAAATCGCGCGAACATAAACTTTTCTTGTTGTTTTGGAATGACACCTACAATATCATTTGTTAAAAATACAAGCTGGCGGACAAAGAAATCAAGAGCCGGTTGAATTGGGTGCTGCTCCCTGAAAAGGTTTTGGACACAGGAAAGTTTACCTCTTGTAGAATCAGAGTTATGTCACGGACGAAAGTTTAAAGTGTAAAAATGAAAAACTTTTTAAGAACTATGTCCTGGAAAATGTTCAAAGTGTAAAAATGAACAAAGGGTTATAACTCGAAAATTGTGCAAAGCAGATTTAAGGTTCTTTTGCACCGCACTTTTATTTGATAAGATTAATCTACCCACATAGTTTTATATTGATACCTCTTATGGTTTCAGAGATATGTCCCGGACAAAGTTCAAAGTGAACAAAAACAAAAGGCAATAACTTCAAAATATGGCAAGACAGATTTATGGTTTTTTTTTTGCACTGCACGTTTACTCAATATGATCTATTAACCTATAAATTATCATATTTAAATCTTTCATAGTTTATGAGTAATGTCCCGGACAAAGTTCAAAGTGTAAAAATGAACAAAGGGTAATATGTCCAAGGCAGTGTTATGGGTAATTTAAACTTTACTTTTACCCAATGAGATCTATTTACCAACACAGTTTCATGTTGATATATTTTATAATTTATGAGTTAAGTCCCTTACAAAATTCAAATTGTAAAAATGAACAAAGACAGAAACTCCAAAATAAGGCAAGGCAGTGTTATGCTTCTTTTGCACTGCACTTTAAGCCAATGAGATCTACCAACCTATAAAGTTTCATGTTGACATCTCTTTAAGTTTTTCAGTTTTGCCCCGAACAAGGATCAAAGTGTTTAAATGAATCAAAGGAAATATCTCCATAATTTGACAAGATAGAGTTATGGTTCTCTAACCAATGAGATCTATCTACCTACAACGTTTCATGTTGATATCTCTTGAGTTATGTCCTGGACAAAGTTCAAAATGTAAAAATGAACAAAGGAAAATAATTACAAAATTAGGCAAGACAGAGTTATGATCCTTTTACACTGCACTTCTTCACATTGAGAACTATCTATCAATTAGATGTCATGTTGATATCTCTTCTAGTTTATGAGTTATGTCCCGGACAAGGATAGCGGACAGACGGAAAGACGAACGGACGAATGAACTAAGCAGCCACTATATGCTCACCTTCGGGGATCATAATAAAATTTAACTATCATTAGTGTTTAAATGACAAAGAGAATAAATGAGGGATGGGAAAATGAACATTTCTTTGACAGGTAGTAACGGTCACTGACTGAGTAACGTTGAAACGTTGTTCGTTATTATAATGTAACAGATGTGAATTTTAACAAGTTATTAAATTCTTAATTTTTCATTATTTTTCATTTTTTAAACATTATGTGTCTTTGAATCATTTATTGAATCCGACATGGCGGGTCTTTAAAGTTCGTAAAGGTGAACTGTAATCAATATTTCCCACGGACTTTCCTTATTGTTGATTGGCTCTTTCGTTTGGTCTCGTTCAATCGGAACTTGCCATTCAAGTGCTTGTGTTCACATGGTATAGAATTGCGGGAGAAGCCGCCATGTTTAACTTCAGTTGAGTTGTTGTAAATGGTCGTTTGGTGATTAATTTAAGTTTGACAGTGGAGTGGAGTGTTTTGTCAGGTTACTTGTTTACAAACAAGGTTTGTAACTGTTGTATTGTTGCTGTTAACATCATATTCTTAAATATTATGTAAGCCTATCCTGGACTTGTTAATTAACATTTATCTAAAGGTACAGACCACTACACCACAAGGCATCAACACTATTTGATATTTTAATCTTTAATATCAACCATCAAATGTGTAATTTATTGTATACTGCTGTATTTATATTCATGAAAGATTCTTTATTTATTTGACAAAGTTTTTTTCCGCGTTAACGTCTGGTTCTGTTCAGCGTATAATTAAACGGATGTTGCGTCATTTGTTATTTGTTATTTTATAAACGTCATTTTCTTTTCTGAAGAAGACTAAACGTCTTACGCATAAGAAAAGCGTTTGTTTTTATTGAACTGATTATATATTTGTTCATGTTATCAAACTTTATAAATGATGTACTGAATATGAATTTTAATTTTGAGTTATTTGATATAAGATTTATCAAATAATTACTTATTAAAAAGTAAATTGGTTAGTGTCGAACATATTATGTCTGAATTATGAAATAAGAATTCATTTCTCCGATAAATAGCTTTTCATAAATTGAAGATTAAACCACCTATGTATGTAGAAGAACAAGAAGACTTAGAACATTACATGAAATATTATGTAAAATAAGCTGATACAATGGTGTCAGAAAAGACAAAGATACCATCAGTTCCAAGAATTTCTGTATTTTACGGAGAGGCTGATAAAGGAGAAGTGAACTTTTTGACGTTGCAGTATGAGGTGAATTGTTTGAGAGTAGAAGGAACAGAAGAGCAAATTTTTAATGGAATACGTCGCTCATGTAAAGGTGAAGCAGCAAATATTCTTCGTAGGATGGGAATACATGCAAAATTTGATGACATTCTGAGAAAACTCAACTCTTCATATTCCATGTTAGAAACCGGAGAGTCAATACTTAGAAAATTTTAGGTACAAAGGAATCGATTTCAAGTTATGCTGCACGTGTTGAAGATATTTTCTCACAAGTTGTGGAGTTAAAAGTTTTACTAGGAACACAAGAGGTTATTCTCAAAAATGAATAATATCAAGATTTAAGAATTAACTTAAAACAATCTGCAAGCTTCAAGTTTGAGACAGTTAAAGACTACGACTTGTTCAAAATAGAGTTGAGGAAAGTGAAGAGCTGCATGAATGAAGAAAATGAAAAGGAAACAAAGACTAAGTGTCAAGCAGCTACAAGAGTTGAAAAAAAAGTCAGAACTCGAGGAAGTCAAGGAACTATTAAAGAAAATTAATGCCAGGGTTTAGAGAAAAAGAGAAAGAAGAAAACACAAAACATAGTTCATTAAATGGAAACCAGTTCCAGCCTAGCATTTTAATAGAGATTTTAGAGGAAATTTTGGAAGAAACTTTAGAGGAAGAGGTAGAGGATATGGCAGTAATCAACCAACAAGACCTATTGGCTCTACAAATATGCAACCAACATGCTACGAATGCAACAAGAAAGGACACATAGCAAGAAACTGCCAAAATCAATATGTGCCTCCGTTACAGGATCAAATAGAGGCACTACTTATTGTAAAATTACCGAAGATCCTAAATTAGTTGGAACATCTACTAAAGCTAAAGTTAAAATCAACAAGATTGGAACAACGGCATTAATTGACAGCTGAAGTTGCATTAGTTCTGTTAGCAAATGTTTTAACGACCAGCACCTTCAACACATAGAGATATTACCACTCTAAAAAACACCCATACTTAGGTTACATTGAAGCCTCCATATCAACTGAAGGAATTCCACAATCAACATATCAAGACAGTTTGTTTTTAGTGACACCTGAAACAAAATGCAATCCAAAGACACCAATTTTATTGGGAACAAATATATTGAATGAACGTCTTACAAACTGCAAGAACAATTATGGAGAGTCAATTCTACAGAAAGCTAGTTTACACACGCCATGGTTCCTTGCATTAAGATGTTTAACACTTCAAAAATAACAGCTTAAAAGAAATAAAGACAAGATTGCCATTGTTAGATCAGCGGAACCAAGAATGATAGTAATAGGACCAAATCAGTCAATAGACATAAAAGGATACACAGATAAAGAATTGAATTTTCATGACACTTGCGCAATACTTCAAGAAACAGAAGAAGCTGCTTCAATACCAAATTTCGCAGATATTACTCCTTCCGTCATAAATTATTCGTACAAGAAAAACAATGAGGTTTTCATGAACATCTCGAATGTTTCTACAAATTCAATAACTTTTGTTTGTTTCATTTGACGCCTTTTTCCAACAGTATTTCAGTCATATAGGCGGGTAGTTTTTTAACCATCGTTCCTGGAGAGTTACACCAGTACTAGACTCCCTTCCTCCGCGCTAAATTCAATAACAGTTGCTCCAAAAGCCATACTTTGTGAAATTTAACCCATCCCCAATGATGAATCAGTTTTTCAGGAGGAAGAGACAAAAACAGGAACCAGATATACTTAAAGAAATTCATATCAGTTCAGATTTAAGCAAAGATGAAAACATTCAAGTACAAGAACTACTCAAGCAACATATTGACATATGTGCAAAAAGTCACACAGACATTGGCTCTTGTGACACGATAAAGCATCGCATCGACTTATTAAAGGATATTCCATTTAAACAAAGACATCGTCGAATCCCTCCAGCAATGATAGATGAAGTACGTGCCTACCTTGAACAACTTTTAGTAAGTGGTGTAATATCCAAATCCAAATCACCTTTGGCATCAAATATCGTCTTAGTAAGAAAGAAAAATGGAAAAATCAGAATGTGTATTGACTATTGCATGCTCAACAAAAGAACTCTGAAAGATGCATATGCCTTACCACGTAATGAAGAAGTTATTGACTGCCTTAGTTCTTCAAATATACTCAGTGTCATCGATATGAAAAGTGGTTATCATCAAGTCCCTATAGAAGAATCCCATAAAAAAGGAACAGCCTTTACAGTTTGTTCATTTGGACTTTACCATAATGAGAAGTTGCCTTTTGGACTTTGTAATTCTCCTGCACCTTATTAGAGGCTTATGGGAGAGTGCTTGGGAGACTAAAACATGAAGATTTGTGTGATATATCTTGATGACCTGTTTATTTTTTCTGAAAGTTTAGAACAACATCTGGAACGACTTGATACAATTCTTACTCGTCTACAAGAAGGCAATTTGAAATTATCTGCTGACAAGTCCTTCTTTCTTCAAAAACGTGTAAAATTTCTTGGACATATTGTTAGTGAGTTTGGTGTAGAAACAGATCCTGAAAAGATTAAAAAAGTTAAAAATTGGCAAACACCATCAAACGCCGATGAACTTCGCTCATACCTAGCATTCGCAGGATATTATCGTCGCTTTGTGAAAGACTTTTCCAAGATAGTGAAACCACTAAAAGATTTATTACCTCCAACATCATTTAAGAAAAAGGGAAATAAACATAAACAAGAGTGGAAATGGACAGAAGTTAAACAAAATACATTTGACAAATTAAAAGAGATACTCACATCACCTCCAATATTAGCTTATCCTGATTTCAACTTATCATTTGAGTTACACACAGACGGATGTATAACATATAACGCATGACGTCGATAACTGTTCGGAGTGTGCCGCTGTCACCGACATGTGTTTAGATTGTAAAACTAAATATTGTTTTAATATAAGTAGCTACTAACATGCTTTTTTCTGTGCTGATTTTTTAATTAATATTTTAAGCAGTGTAAGAAGTTCAATTCAATATCTCAAAAATGTCTTATGCATCCAAGAAAGTCCACTAGTGTTTGGTTTATCCCTCGTTTAAATCAATTCTCCGAACAATAAACACAGAAAAACGTTAATAGAAAAATATTTCAGTCAAATAACGACGCAGTGTGTGTATCGGCATAATATATAATTCAGTCGTACTTGTCAGTCTTTTAATAAACTAAAATAACCAAACGTGTACGGTTATTTGATAAACATATGTATAGCTTAACAATAAGATAAGATATTTTACAAATAAATTCAATTCCTTTTATGTAGCCAATTATCATTTTATCGTCTGACTGTAAATTAATATTGGATTTTCTTTCCTAAATTATAAATTCTTTAAAAAAGTATGAAAACATGTATCGAAAAATTATAAAATGCTTGCGTTTTTTTAATCCTTATATTTCATTTCTTTGAAAATATTGGTCGTCTATTATTAAGTTTTAAAATGTTTTTTTTCAATCCGCATAAATGACAGTAATATTGACCCATATAAAAGTAAGATACATATTCCTCTATTTGTATTCATCAAAGAACGATTTCCAACATTATCCTTAGAAAATATACCAATAAAAAGATAGTGGACTATTATCCACAGCACGGACAGGTACAATGTGTTTCGTCTGAGGTTCAAAAGATAAGAGTATTATTCCCTATGTCAGCCAGGTCTCATATGGAACAATGTTAAAATGACTCATTCAAGAGTTTTTAAAGTCTGGTAATTGGCAAATAAGAATTTTTTCAATCGCAAAGGTAAATTTGTGGTTACATTAAGAAAGATCTATTTCGAAATTCATCGAAATTCTATTCCACATAACAGAAGTGCAATTTCTACTCCATGTGACTCGATGTTCTTGTTGTTTATTATCTACGTGTTTTTTTTTTATAGTTTTGCATCCAGCTTTGTAAAGTAATTTGAAAGAAAAACAGAGACTTGCCTAGATAAATCAAATTTACTGTTTCAAGAAAAGTAGACCGTTAAGAGTAAAAATCTGAAAATTTCGAAATTTACCTAAAAAAAATGTTAATTTTTATGCAACCTCGTTTTAGTTATCCATACCAATCATAAGTTCATTTCTGTTTTGAATAAACAGATTGAATCAAACCGCAAATAAGCTTCAGTCCATTTGATATGTTTTAAATTGATTAAACTACAACCAAGATCAGAACATATATACATACCTTTCCAATTTATTATTAAAACACATTTGATAAAAGATTTATGGTAAATATAAATGTTTAGGTACGCCCAATAAAAACATTATTTAAGCCATCATTTTTTCTAAGCTAGAAATAAATTCACTTACTCTCTCTTTGTCATATGATAACACTTTTTCTAACCTTGCTTTCTTTGTACATCATATCATGTGCCATGGGAACCAGTGTGGTGTTTAATAATCCATGAAGCCAGCTTTGTAGATTAATCTTGAGAATATACTTTAGTTATCCAATCATCAGATCACCAATTGTCAAAGTAAAGAGGGTAGTAAAAATAAAAAAATCTAAATGTGTTCTATATTATGTGTAAGAATGGCTATGTTACCTTGGTGACATGTTGGACCAACAACACCTATGATCGATGGAGAACAATGTCTTGAGTATTTTGTTATGGTCATTGGGTTTACATCATTGTTTCTACATATTCATTTTTGTGTTTTACTTATTTACACTGTTCGGTTTATAAGAACATGGTGGGGCTAAGAGTGCAGTTTGGTGCATAATAAACCAACTTAAACTCGACAGCAGTACTTGTGCTGCTGACTGTTTAAGGCGGCGCCCCTGTGTGTTCCTCAGATGTATGTCTATGTTGTTTCATACTGTTTTGGTGACACTTTTGCGTGTGTCCCTTGTTGTTTTCTTGTCTATGGAAAGTATATTCCCTTTGCCCCTAGTTTTATTTCTTTAATTTTACCCTTCCCTGGGTCTATTGTCCCCTTTCTCTGTGCCCTTTGACTTTATGGGTCTATTATTCAATCATATATTAATTTTCCTTAAGTACCTTTTCAGTAACAAATTATTTCATATTATTCAATCATTTATTTGTTTTCTTTGGGGTCTTTGTCAATTACAAATTATTTATCATTTCAGTGATTGAGCTGTCTGTGCTCAATTATGTCTTGATTATTCTTTATTTTTACTGAAATATATGTATTGCGCATAAACTTTAAACAATTAACCCACGAAGAATTGTTAACAATGATTAATCATTATATAGAGCATTAATTTTAGTTTTGTTGTTCTTCAGTCTGAATGTTGTAATGACCATTTCGATACGTTTCAATACCGTGCAATTTATAAACTTTTTATCTTCGTACGGACTTACACCTTTATTAGCCTGTTTCACTATGTGAAGTTTATGATCCAGCTGTCTAATGACATGCATTGTAGAAATGTTTTTTCGATCCCATCTAACAAATTCTTTTGAAATCTTCATACTGCAAATCAATTTTAATTGTATTCCTACATATACGCTTGCACCTCCTGTATTTTACATAGTCTGTAGATCTGTAACAAAAATTATACTTCTTGGATCGCAGAGCAACAAGTTCTTTTATCGGAACACCCACAGTTTCATCTTCAAAGGTACCTGGACAGCGGGAATTAACATATTCAGAAAGCAAGCTATGTGGTTGTGGATAATTTTAAAATTCAAACAGATCGATGTGTTGCTGCATGTCTTTGTAAACATTGATAGCAAATCGGTATCTGTAAACAATAAACGCGCTCTGTTGTGATATTTATTCTTTATAAAGTTGTAATGGAAGATATACATTCTTTCCTGACTTATGTTAAACGTAGTGAATCTTACATAAATTGGTTTGTTCATTTGACTGACGGTTTATTTGTTTAATTACGTAATCGTTCAACAATATGCACCAATTCAACATTCACTCGATCCCTTACATATTCCATTGTTTTACCGAATACTTGGTTATTCATCAGTTTGAAAAAAACATCCTCTGTTCTGTTGGCAGAATTCCTACGATTTTTGCTATAGAAATTCAATGTATGTTTGTTATAACGAACTTTCATTATACTTGATAATTTCATGAATGCATTGTTACTCTAAACCGAATTGAAGACACTGTTTCAGTGATGTTTTATCTTTTTTATAATGTTGTTTGTCTTCTAGAGTAGATAGTTATTTTCCTGTCTGAAGTCGATTTCCACTTTTTTGTCGGCACGATTTGTCCTGAAGATGTTGTGAATTTTCCATATCTTTGTGGAATATGGAGATAACATTTCATCAGTCACATTGTAATGCATTGGACACATAGGATAATCGGAAGGAAGTTCATGTAAACCTTGACAATATTTTAGATTTACTTCTAAACTACATCATTTCCCTTCTGGTGTATTCATTACATCAAATGCTTTAATTTCTGCTTTAGACATCCAACGAAATCCCGATGTAGGTAGAGGCTCACACATAGACTCCAATAAAGAAACGAATAGTAATAAGTACATAATATACTTGTTCGGTAAAGATGCATCGAATGTCTCGAAAATATATTTATTGTTTGCTTGGCTGAATCTATGAGACACAATTGACATGCCCCCAAATATACTGCTTTAAAAAATATATACATTGTTGGATCGGTGAACAATTCCAATTGTACCTTGACATTTTTAGATTAGCAGTAAAGAAATGAGTAAGGTCAAGACCATAATTAGCTATGCACATTGTTCGAAAGTCCTCAAAACAATCTGCCAAAAAAGGTACATCACAAAGTAAAGAAATATCATGAAAATTCCCTATATTTTTCATCGAAAAAGTTTGCCATAACTGTTGCGCGTACAAATAGTCTTCAACTTTAATGTGTTGTTTACTTAAAGAATTATAAAGTAAACATGTGTCTGTGTCCCTAGGTATGCACTTTATTTGTTCAGATTCAAACAGTCATATATCCTCTTGTATCAAGAAAGCGTCAAGTTCTGAAGATAACGTAGAATAACTGGAATGTACGATGTTGTCTTGGGATTCAAATTACATCGATTGCAAGCTGCACCTACAATGTATAAATGAAAAAGTAAATATAGATAATAAAAGGACAAACAATATTTATCACTGATTAATAACCGTGGTGATCTAGTTTTTGACCTCACGTGACTTAAATCCAATCCTGATCTGTATTTTATGATGTTACATCACTGTACCTAAGATTATTTCAGCCAATTGCCTGCTTAGCAAGTTTTTATCCAACGTCCATTTAACGGATGAACGGACTACAGGGGGTATAATAAAGAATAAATATCATATGGATAAGTTTTGATAATATAAGAGTTTAAATTAATTAACTGATCGTCAATTTTTTCAGTGCTTCTTCAAATAAAAATGCATAGTCATGACTTTTGCAAAATGCATTACCTCTGTAGCGACCAGATGCATGACAATGGTCTTTTGCTTTCCCACAGATAAATGTCTTTCTGCATATGTAATAGTAAAATCATATTTTTAATGGATAGTTAAACTCATTTGAACGACGTTGTTAAGAATTTTCTTGAATAGCTGTCTGTTCCCGAAGCTTATCTTCAAAAAATTACAACTTGCATTGTGTCCTTTGTACAGTTTAGGTTGTTTTGTATACTTTTCAAATGTAATGACAACTACATAGCTGTAACTACATGCTTCAAAGTTTACAATTGTTTCTATACTAGATTTTGCAAGATCATTTTGTGCCGTATGTATTGGTTTTCCAAAACACTCATTGATTACATAGATTATTATAGTCTGCAAAATTTACAAATGGATATCGAATCTGTTTGTTTTTTCGGTGAATCTTAATGTATTATTCAGATACTACGAGATGTTGGATCATTTCGTCCTTCTGAGTTATCTATTTAAATATGGAATCAAACAGTAGTGACAGTTCACACCAGATGTAAGAAACATCAAATCTATTTTTGTTGGGCCAATTAATTCATGTTGATGTATATAGGAAATAATCTATTTGATTCATAACAGAAAACGTTTAAACTGACATTCGTATTTTGCTATCAAATCGACGAATTTCAAATATACTTTTAGGATGAATATTCACACGGTAAAATGCTGCCGAAACACACCAGCAAAAAGAATAGTTGTCCCTAGTCCTTATGTTTATAACAGTACGTTCAATCCCATCTGGCAATGGAAAGTGACTGCTGCCGCCTATTGGATTGAACATTCCAGTTGCTATGCATAAAGGGATAATTTTATTAAAGATTTGAATAATTTGTGAAGGGTTGTGTAAATATTAACAATCAGATCCTCGGTGTGCAGGCTGTCAACAATTAATAATTGATAAAAGTTACTTCTGAAATTGTGTGTCCCCATCTCTTGCCTCCCTTATAATTTCAACGTTGTGACAAATGCTTCATTTCACTTTTAAGCGAACAAACTCTGCTGTGCAAATGATCTATTTCATCATCCTAACACCAGCAAAGAATCAGAGTAGATCATATACATTTTGTTATGGATATATAAGACTTGGTTGATATGGATTCTCAGGGCATTTCTATCCTCTATTCTTAATGCGAATCTTCAAGCTCCGTACTCAGTGTCAAAAGATTGATGATAATTGTTTACATGTTGAAACAGTTGAATATAGGAGACGAATATTTCTTTACAAATATTACATCGAAATGTTGCATTGCTTCAAAAATGTGGGTCCTTGCATGTCTTTTCAGCTTGTCTAAACCGGTAAAGTTTTTCTTACAAAACTTACACGAATATCTCAAAGGGTGAGATTTAACATGACGATTATAATTATGTTCCAATAAAAAGTATTCTTATTCCACAAATATCACAAATATGAACTATCATTTTTATATGTTTATTTCCTGGCAAGTAATAAAATCAGATTATATAAATATTTATTCATACAAATGCATATTCTTTGATAAAAACATAGTTTCCACACTTTCAACACATAGGCAAATTCCTTAGTTTAAATTAGTTTCTCTGGTTTTTGAAATGTATTGTTTTTATATATTCATACATAGAAATCAGATATGAGAAGAAATACAAGATGAATAGATGATAAATAACAAACAGTTTTAGGTTGGGTTAGTTAATTTAGACTTTGTAAATAAAGGTATTGTAGGAATGTAACAATATTATCGATTAAGAAGAGGATATGTTTTAGTTTGAGTGAAAATCACCCCGGCTCGTGAAAATATGTGGCATTTTATCATGTTGAGTGAAAGTATATACCATATTTCACGAAAAAAAAAACAACCTTTTTATTTAATTTCATTATCAAAGAAAAATGATTACAAACCCCATTGCTTGCTACACATTGCGTCTTGTTTTGCATCCGATATTTGGCGCTACATTGTGACATCACGTAAACAACTCTTTTAAAGTCCGTACAGCGTTAATAACTGAATTAAAAAAATTGATGTTCGGATTTATTTTCTTAGTTAGACCACTTTCTATCATCTAGATAGTTTTCAAAAAAATTGTTTTGTATTATCAGATTTTCAAACAAAATGGCGAAAGAAGTCCCTTAGAATAAATATAAGTTTTAACTCCGCCCACTTTCATATTAACATTTCATATTTATTTTTAAAAAATATGAAATATATTTGACTGATATAGCACCATATTTCATGGGTAAAATTAAATAATGTTAGATTATTTGGTTGACTAATCACGGTGAATAAACAAATAGATAAACCATGTCATAAATTTACATTACTTTTCTAACAATCATTGTCATATACATTGGGTTCATAATTTTTTGTTAATATTTACATGGTTGAACGTATAATGCGTCCAGATAAAAAAGGAAATTCAAGATGTCCTTTTTCCGGGGGTCTACCTAAAGGCAATTTTTCAGCAACAAATTTACATGCAGAAAGATAGATGGAGTGTTGGCAGACTAAGGAGAATAATTCCCCTATCTTTTAAACCTCAAACGCATTTTACCTGTCCGTTTTGCATATGATATCCCTTTATCTTTTCTTTTCGAAGGATAATGTTGGAAATCGTTGTTCGGAGTTAATTGATGAACACATATACGCATACATAGAAAGAATGTATTTCTTATACTTTTAAAAGGATAAGTAATACCCGTCATTAATGCAGTTCATTCTCCGTAATTAGTATAAGTGCGGGCATATGGACTAATACTGTTCAATTAAATGAATATACATGATACATTTTTCATCGCATTCCTCGAACGTTAGTATGATCTTTGCCTTTGATTGTTATTTTTTGAGATGAAAATGTTTGCAATGACATATGGTTTACCCTGTTTTATTGAAGAGGATGTGATCAACGACAAAATGGAGAGTAAATAAATATAACTCAAACATTTGTTTTATTTTTGTGACAATTTGTTACTTTATTTAACATTTTCCATCATATTGTTACAAAAATGAAAATATGTAGTCAAGTAAACAACAAAAGTTAGAAGAAAATAGTTAAAAGCTATCTAAAACTGATATTGAAAATTATATGTTTTATTAAGCTAGTAGTTACATATTATTGTCAATCAGCTGTCTATTTATATAAAATTCTTATCCATTTACCTAAAGTTTAATCATTATAAACATCAATCATCCTTTTTTTAGAAAAAAAAAACACTAGCGCAAAAATATAATATCTATTTAGATAAATTAAATAATAATGATAACAAAAATAAAAACAAATAATAATAATTATAATTGAATGATATTTAAAATGAGAAAAAAATCAGTCAGTTATGTTGGAGTATAATGGGTATAATGTTATACTATTTTTTCTCATTTTACTACAGTTA